>NC_089046.1:2622142-2922500 GCF_034140825.1 Oryza sativa Japonica Group
CACAATGGGCTTGCAGAAAGGAACTCAAAGCCCGGGTTTTCATAAGAATCAGTAGCTGTCTTCATCTGTCTCGGGCCTCCGGAGATAATAACGCAAGCAATTCACGAGCACCTATATGATGGCATGTTAAGAGATATATAAGTATGATGTTGCTGAGATGACCAAAGATTTTAACAGAAAGTAGTAATCAAGGCATTGCAATACCTGAGATAATGAGCTGTTCAATTTTGCACCTCTGTAACTCACATGGAATTTGTCCTTTGCAACCAAGCCCTGAATAAAACATCACATATGAAGTAAGGAAGGGAGTTGACAGAACAAGGGGATTTCATAACAAAGAAATAGGAACATGGCATACTTCAGTATCTATCTCAGCTGATTCCACATCAACGTTCACGTCAGTGATGATCTTCACTATTTCCAGAAGTAGACCAGGCCGATCAGCTGTCTCTATGTACAGCATGCTGCACATGTTTAACTAATATCAATGAGGAAGACGGATGATGAACATCATATGGAGCAAACAGAGAAGTAAGGCACATGTTATATCAGATGTGATATTGAGAAACAATACATGCATTACTAATAATATGTAGACATGTATCAAGCATGAACTATTAAATGATGTGCATAGAAATTCAATGATTTACAGACTCAAATTACCATGAAAAAAATTATACCTGTATAAAACTAGGGAGGGTTGGGGTCACAGTGTTATATAATGCAAAACTTCAAACATCTTATAATAGATTCAATGTCTTTGCACAAATCTTGGTGGACTTTGGATTGATAGGATAGGCATGAACATACATGTATATGTAGTTGTGTTTCTCAAGTTACTTCTACCGGTTGCATTCGTAAAGTATGCTATCAGGTCCTTGTTTTGTGGAGAAATCAGTAACGATAATATGAATCAAGAGTCCTTGTGTGCCTTTTTTTCCTCTAACACATAGGAGAGCTGCGCATCATTCTATTAAGAAGAGAGGGAGTCTAGGAAGACTCGTACAAGCCCTTAAGGACCAGGGTTAAACACAACAAACAAAAACTAGAAGAAAATGTGTGCCTATTTTTAAGGTAACTATCTAGCCGTGCACTTGTAATGCCCCATAAGTGTTCAATTATACAATCTGTGGACATGTCACATCCCACTCCTAAGCAAGGCATACTGAAATAAGGAATCACGCTAAAATTGTATATAATCATTATGGCTTAGTTGGATCAAACCTTCTTTTAGGTCCATCATCTTCAACAATTACATGTGTTACAACATCAACATCAACCTGAGAGTTTAAAGAACAAATAAATCACGTTCATGCTAAAGTTAATGGAATACAAAATTAACAGCATAACAAAACACTCAGGAACCTAACTTTTTTACTGTGTTAAAATTGAGGAAAACACACAACTTTAAAATTGAGAAGATGCTTGATAACAGAGCATGGGTGGTGAACAAGCAGAATGAGAACATCCAATGAACTCACCTTCTTCTCAGGAGCTTTTATTCCAAAAAATTCACCCATGGCTAAATTCTCACTTGATTCCTACATGCATATCAACCAGACAAATGAGTTAGTTTGATACTTTGATTCATAAAAACAAGAACGGATCCAAAATTACTAACGGTAGAAGTTCTAAACACAAGTAAAAGGATGTGACGCTCGGAACATACAGGATGATACTGCAGAAGGTTGTTAATAACTGTTAGCCGTATCTTTTCCAATGTGTCAGGGTCCTCAACTTTGCGCCCCCTAGATACAGACAGAAGAGGGGGAAAAAGATAATATTAGACATGAAATTATCCAAATCACCAAAACAATATAAGAAGCATGATAGTTGCTAAATGTTTTAATCTCGTATTGTGTTTAGTGCACATGTAAACTATTAGTATGGTACTTTGATAAATATGTGGATTCAATGAGAAAATACACCCTCTACTTCAAATATAAACTAAACAGCATGACAAAATGCAGCACACAGAAAGTGGCGTGCACCCACGATCGCATGATGTGGAACTTTGTTTGTGTGACAGCTGATTCAGTTGACACACTTCCTTTCGTCACATCAAGGCCCAGGTCCTTGAGTGCCTTCATCTGCAAACAGTGAATACCAGGACAAAATAATTTACTGATACAACAAAAATTACTAATTACGAAATATATCTTAAACAAGATCAGATCAAATAGAGCACCCATAGCATAGGAAAATTATACCGTGTCAAGTAGTGCCCCCAGACGGTCTCCAAAACTCAGCTGCACTATGGTTGCATCACGGTCTGAGTCTTGATCTATCAGAACAACTGGCTGTGGAATTGCATCATCAGATGTCTGCAATATTTTTGGGGGGAGAAAAGGTACATGGTAGAAAAATATCATTAGCTAAATATGTTCTAAAATATTTTAATGGTAGTAAGCAATTAAAAATAGCATACACGAAGCAAAAAAAAAGTAATGTCAAAACAAAAAAAATAATAATCGGACTAAATGGAAACAATATAAGTTCTCATGCAGATATTGAAATGTGAAGCAACTCTTCCCGCGGACCATGTCTACAACTGAACTGACTTCACACATGTCCTCAGATGAATAATTGCACTGTGGACCTAATTTGCAGGCTGGGTTGTTACTCCAGATCTCCACTGTTTAGGAAGACAACTCTATCCTTCATCACTTGATTTTTTTTTAAGTGGAACAACAAAGCTGAAGGACGTGTCGCTGTGAAATGTGTGTTTCCATATGGTGACATGAATGGAAAATCAATATGTACATACCGTTGAAGAAGCACCCAAGACATCAGCCGAGTTGATAGATTGGCAAAAAATCCTACAGTGATGGCATTGAGAAAAATGATTTAGAGGAGGGAATGAGCTTAGTTCAGGACACTGATGTACTACAAATAACCGCAGAATTAAATAGCAACACTAGAAATAGAATCACGTTATGCATTTCAAAGTTAGCACTCAGCCACTCAGTAGCCATTGGACTGACATACATGAACAAAAGTAACAAAGGGAAAATAAGGATTGCACAGTTGACTGCAACTAAGTACTGATTCTGTCCCTTTACTGATGCACCAGCATTCAACAGAAAATCCTTAGATGGCTCCTAATTATAAAGCACACAGATTTCTTTAAAACGATCATATAGTGTTTACAGACGGACACGTTGAATAGAAAATATAGTTTTAGAAAGCTTTATGCCACAATTCCAGTGCTAAAGCCCACAGAATCCAACACATGTAACAATAGGCCTTCACGAGTTAGTAAATGAAAAGCCCATCGTGTAGCAAATCGGTCTTCTCATGTTGTTTATTCATTTATGACTTGTGAGAAATGAGAATCAAAGTGTAGGTAGAGTTGTAACTTGTGTCAATATGGCCTTGAAACAAATCCGCACACCGTGGCACGAGCTCTCTATGTAAAGTTTCTTTCGAGTGAACTAAGGATTTGAAGCATGAAAGTAATTTTTTTTTCTTGTTCATTCCATTCATTTTCCAACTCCTATTAGTACTCCAATCAACTGATAGAGACCTTCTCCAACATTCATGTTCACCTAAACATGAACCTCACTACCTTAGTGAAACTGAGACTAACATGGATATTTCCACACCGGGTGAAACTGCACCTAAGTAACGCAAGATATACAAGTGAGATAATAATAAAACGATTGCATCTCAAGATACTAGAATTTAGGATAATCGTTCTTGCCAGCTGACAATTACAACGTTTTAGGCAAAAAAAAAACGTAAATAGTGTAATCCGTGTACAAACAACCGCAGGACAATATCTGTACTAGGTAAGGAATCTATCAAGATACTATTAGTACAACCGCGATTTCTCCAAGCCAATCCAAAACAATATCAACTAATTCAGTCTACCGACACGACACTCCAATAGTCCAATCCTACCGCACATCTCCCGACACGGCGAACCACCCCTCCCTCGTCATCGATTCGAATCAAACAGCCAGACGCAACGCGGAGATGCCTAGATCGCTCACCTCGGGGCCGCGGTGGCGGCCAGGCCGACGGATCGGGGGAAGTCGTGGAGGCGGAGGAACCCCGGCGACACGCGAGCCGAGTAGTACGGCGACACGGCGGCGGGCGCGACGAGGTGGTGGGCGGCGGCGGCGGCGGCGAGAGCCATGGCTGGTTGGTGGTGACACTCGCTGCGCGCACTGCGGCGAGGCGAGGTGAGGTGAGGCGGTTTCTCTCTGTGTGTGTCTTTTCTGTCGCTTGCTCTGGTCGGGGCGGTTGGGCGAGGAAGTGGATCTTTTTTGCTTATTTTTATTTTTTTAATCTGCCACTTGGCTGCATTATTGGATTGGATGTGCCCTTTTTCTTTTCTTTTTTCATTTTTTTCCCCTGCTGTTGTGTTGTTCGTCAGCTAGGATTTTTTGGACAGTGGTTGTTGCAGTTGTCAAAATTTTCATTGAAATAGTTTTATTTTAATTATTGGTTGCCTTGTCTGGCATGAGAGTATGAAGTGTCTCTTTTTTTTCTCTCTCTTTCTAGGTGACGCCAGATGAGGGTGATGATTCATTCACTCATTCGTTGATTCCCAAGAGTTGCAAACGAAATTGGCATGCTTACTGCCAGTAATAAAGTTGAAGACGTGTCGATGAAACGGAAGTGGCTCGTTCTCTGTTTGTTTAGGAAGATGGGCCGGGCTGAATCACACGTTAGTTGGAGGCCCGTCGGGGCATGTAGTCCATGTACTCCCTCCTACTCAGAACTACTCAGAATAAGTTTATTTGCTCCTTCCGTTTATCTCAAAATAAGTTTACTTTTAAAAAAGTATTACATCCTAGCTTATAAAAGAAAAGAATAAATGCATTTCTTATGTATTTACTGAAGTTTGGTAAAAAAACTAAATGTATGTAAATATTTGGTAACTTTATAAAAAAAAGTATGGTTTAAAATGACATCAATCCGAACAGCCCATGAATTTTAAGGAACTGTCTATGTAACATCCAGCTGAAATTTTTTTGTCTTTTCAGCTGGATTTCTAGCCGTCGGATAGACCTCTTGCCAGCATCCCAACCTCGCCTTGCGCTCCCTGCCTGCGCGGCCGCGCCTCGAGCGCTTCTCATTTTTATGTCTTGTTGGATTGGGTACGGGCTTCAAGCACGTCTGTGTTTTGTCTATTATAAAAGGTCCAACAAACAAACGGGCTTGAAAAACACTGGCCCAATCACTGTCCACGTAACAGAACATATCAGGCTTTGCAACGAAAGCTCTGTTTAATAGCTAACATTCTCTGAACATACGTCGGGCTATGAAAAACATGTAATCTACTGTGTTCAAATTTTGGTTCTCTGAACCAAAACCCTTGAAAAGAAAGCAAAGCACTAGAGCCACCTAATTACTAGTGCCTAACTAGATTGACCATTATCTCCACTGGAAGATCAGCCAGAAAACATCACAAGATTGACTTTATCTGTTAGCTTCCTAGTCATCCATAGCGCAATATTAGACCCTGCAAAAATTTGTACATTTTACTTAGTTACTTCGTACCAAGATGCAGATATTTCTATTCCAATCTGTGACAGAAGGAAAATCTTGTACATCTTCATGTTGAATTTTGTAGTCCCAAAATTCAGAATGAGTATTAGCTTAGAAAATTATGGATAGAATTTTACCCCAAAATCAAAATGAGTACTCATTTTACCCCAACATGAGTACTAGATTGAATCATTCCTGCACTTTAAGAAATTCAACAGTAATTATACCCCAAAAAAAAAGCATTTGTGGCATATACTAGCACCATAAAAGGAGAACATTAATTAAGGATGGAGAAGTGGATAGCAGGATGTCATCGAACAGATGTAAACTGTGGAAAAGAAGTTCTCATAACAAATACTCATTTCTCAATATCAAAACCACACTGTCCAAACAGCACAGATCAGGTAACTAAAGATGCAAACCGTGGGGTTTACCGTGGCTGCCTCACTGATAACCGTTTTGGGATGCCATGACCGACACACTAACAACCGCTGGAGAGGTATAGGCCATTTCACCCAGCGCCAATAGGATACACAATACAATGGATGCCTTGCTGACCTCCGAGGAAGACGTTGTAGCCATCTCGCCAACCTTGTCTCGCGAACAAAAACACGGCGCATATCCTTGGCCACGGGCTCCGTCGTGACCCGGCGGAACGGACGCCGACATCATCGCGGATGCTGCTGCCGCTTCGCCGCCTCCTCCCCCATCGACGACTTCTCTCTCTCGCTGACAACTTGTCGGGTTGCTCTCTCTTTCATCCCGTGCGTGGAGGAGAGACCGGCGAGGTGGGCGCGTGTGTGGCTGAAGAGAGGACACGACGACGCAACGGGGTCGCATCTCCCTGATTTGGGCTGGCCTTGTGCACGAATCTTGAACAAAAAATCAATGGCCACAAATTCAGCTGACAAAGACAAATAAATCAGCAGGCAGCCAGTTATCAATTCCCTTCTGGGAGTACTAAAAAAATTAGTGACAAATAAAAAAATATATACGGTGAATGGCCAAGATGCCTTTCTTCCTCCTCCATCGATTCCTCCCTTGGCAAATGAATGGCACACCACTCTTCACGCACCTCTGCTCCCCTCTGTTGGTTTCCATCAGAAAGAAGGAAACAAGTTTCTCTGCGTCTCCGATCTGCAGTGCGAGCCACGAAGGTTGGCGTCGTCTCCTCCTCCCTCTCCTCCTCGCGCGCGGCTGCCGTCGAGAAGACGCTCGGCCTCCCTTGTGCGGCCTCACCTCCTCGCGCTGAATCCCCTACTCCCCGTGTTAGGTCCGCTCCTGCTTGCCTGATGCTGCCCGTTGCTGGTTCTTGATCCGTCATGTTTGTTACATGTTCCAGTTTTATGGATGGGTTTTTTTGGTTGGCTGATTCGTTGTTGGTGCCTTCAATTAATCAGTACTACTACATTGTCATGCCCTGGTAGTGATGCGAAATGGCATTTTTTTTCTGTTTTCAATTTTGCGTAATAACATGATTGATGCTAGCTAGAACATTTTATCTAGGGGTGAAAACGGAGCGGATATTACCCGATCCACTCTGTATCCGTCCGAAATAAAGATATGATAAGGGTTTTTAGATATCCGGCGGATGCGGATTTTAACATGTGGATGCGGAGCCGTATGTGATATCAACAATATCCGACAGATGTGGATTATCCAATATTTTAATCGGATTATTTGGCGGATAATCCGCATTTCTCATGCCATAGCCCATTTTATATGGGCAGCCCATGTAGCCCATCTACCGTTAACCTAATCCAATCCCCAACATGCCTGACGGCGCGTCGTCTTCCTAGGTGCGCCACCACTTCTCCTCCTAGCGCGCCGCTGCAGCCTGCTGCTTCTAGCGCCGCCGCCGCATCCAACCAAAAGCAGCCTTTCTACTATTTCTAGCACCGCCTCTGCCCTTGCCGACGCCGTCGCCTGCCGTCCCCCATTCCCCGCGTCAGCGCCTCCTCCAGTGGAGTCCCCGTCCACCGTTGGCCCGTCGCGGAGTCGCCAGCGCCCAGCGCCTCCACCGTCAGGTACTATTGTTTTCTTGTGATGATGAATAATGACTGAATGAGAAGTGAAGTCTGGATCCTTGCATGTTGGCGTGTGCAGTGTGTTGTATGGAACTAGTTCATATTAGTTCGTATTTGCAACTTACTAAATTGCAAGAGTAATGGTAGTACTGTATGGAACGGAACTTTGTTAATGTACTGAAGACTTATATTTTTAAGCAACGCCGCAATGAACTGAAGACTTGTATTATGTATTTGCTGGATGTATTTTGGATTATTCAAGCTCTTAAGCACTTGACAATCTGCTGTATGTGTTATATTATCAATTATGCAAGCTGCACTTTACTAGTTAAGCAAAATTATATTATTGATGTGTTTTGCCTGGTTTTTCCTAGAGAGCTGAGATCATAAATCATGTTCAGATGTTTTGTCATCGTATTGCTGCCCTCTTGTTGTATGGATTGAATACAAACTTAATATCCGACAATTTTATTCCATTTTCGAACCGAGTCCGCACCAACTCCGTACCGAATCCGACGTCCGAAATAATCTGCATCCGCACGTCATCCGCACCCGCTTCGCATCCACTTTAAAAATATGGATTAGGATATGGTATAGAAACTATCCGTCCGAATCCGCTCCGTTTCCACCCCTAATTTTATATGTTCTTGTCTTTTTAAGCATTGGCACTTGCCTCATTGCCTGCATTGGTCAAGCTTACACCACTTATGTAACTGTTAATTGATGCTCGCTGCTAAATTGGTTGTGAATTTTGCTTTATAATCCATATCAACTGTTACGAATTTTCCTAAACTATCCATGTCTGAATTAGATGTAATTCAGGAGTCCGTACATGCCAAAAGTACCTTTTGTTTTTCGCCCTTATGTTGCAAGAATCTGCTGATGCAAATCTTGATACAGATTTGACCTTCATAATCCAAAAGAAGAGGTTTTAGTTCAAGCGAACGATAATGGGGATATCCAAGGTGATTGGCATCGCTGGAACAACTCTTCTAGTCACGTCTGTTGGTCTGTGGAAGATCGGCTTAAGAATTGTCGCGGTTCCTTTTCTAGCAACCAGTACTATTGCCTATATCATCGCTGTTGCATCCCACAATTCCATCAACATACCTTGGATCTTGGGAAAGAATTCAAAGGGGAGGTTTCCAATTTGGTCAAGTGTACTTTTTGGTCCTTTCTTGATACTTGCCCGGGTATATGCAACTGTGAAGAGACATATGAGGAAGAAGGAGGCTGTGTATAACATGATCACTGAAGGTGTTTATCTGGGAGGATGGCCGTTTATGTTGAAGCATTTGCCCCCAGGAGACCCGTCTGTTATTGATTGCACTTGCGAGTTGCCAAGAAGTGATTTTGTCCCAACAAATGAGTATCTTTGTGTTCCTACTTGGGATACAAGAGCCCCGACGATATCCCAAATTGAATTTGCGGCATGCTGGGCATGTGAAAAGAGAGCCAAAGGAAAACCAGTTTATGTACATTGTGCATTTGGTTAGTAACGACCTATCTCTCTTCATATATTCCACCTTTTTTAAACGTTGACACAAGGACTGTAGTTCTATAATCTAGTTTTGTACATAATTGCAGCTGCTAATTACTTTTGAATATTGTGTGTGCACGCTTATGTTTTGTGCATGACTGCATCAGGTCATGGAAGAAGCGCTTGTGTCGTGTGTGCAGTTCTAGTAGCATTGGGCATTGCTGAAAACTGGAAGGATGCAGAAAACATCATCCGAGAAAAAAGAAAGATAAAAATGAATGCTGTTCACCGGAAAACCTTAGACGATTGGTCAAAATATAGAGCTTCTCAGAAGAAGGATAAATAACTGTGAGTCGATTGTTCTCAGATGTACTTCTGTCATGTTGAAAGAATGCTCAAAACACATTAAGAGTTGTATTGTTTAACATCTTAACATTCTTAATTAGTAAAATTGCTGTTTTGACAATCAAACGCTTATGGCAATCGTTTGTTGAACATGAAATCCAACCATCATTAACTTCTTTGATATGCTTGCTAGTCATATGCCTTAAAGCCTTTTATGCTACCAACTTCTGTAAAGGTGTGGTCTTAGACAACTGCTATTAGAAATTTAGAATTTTAGCATGCTTTTAAAGGTTGCTACTTCATCCCCCTCTCCTACTAGTTCAACTGTTGCAACATACTGATTGCAGCAGAATAACCAAAAGTACTTCAGACCCAACAACAATGTGTGCAATGTCAGACTTTAGATGAGTTGCTAGATCTGGAAAAGACTTCATTTCTAGGTAGTTTGGACCTCTCTTTTTCTGGGCGTCAGATTCACTTCTATTCTATTAGATAGCTTTTAAATTCAATCCAAGATGTTCTGGCACTGGAAGTGTAGATTCTGTTCCAACTTTTAGCTACTCATTAACTTTAGAACTGTAAAATCAACCCTTTTATCAATCGAAGGCACTCTTTTCGAAATGAAGGGCTTCACGGGAAACATAATTTGCCACTAAATCACATAAATAAGTAGTATTTCAGCAACAAAATCTAGCTAACCCCTTTTTGTTGTCACTGGGCAGGACATTAAATCATTTGACATCTCAGGCAAATTACCATGTGAGTTCTATGCAATCTGGGTTCTGAGAAATCTTCCTAGTTCTGGAGCTTGCATTGTTTCCCAGCTCATATCAGTGTTTCCCACACGTGTCAGATTACTTCCAAAATTTGTTCCCAGTTTTGCTTACTTCTGCTCCTATCTGAAGGTTAGTCTTCAAAGTCCTTGTAAATCAGAAAGCTGAAAATTGGCTTTCAGATGGTTGTGCTGCTATGCTTAGCTCTCCACAGTTGCCTTCATCTGCCACCAATATCCTACAGGCAAATAAGGCTCCAGCTATAAATATATGATGGATGCGTCCAGATAAATAGCACTACAGCTGCTGTCCTATTATTCTTTTAGACTTTTATAGAATTTAGTTAGTTGGCTGAAAGCCTGAAATAGTTGAAACATGCATAGAAAGGGACAAAATCCATATCTAGCCCTTATTTTGTACACCTTCACATCATTGTATTTTATCATAATCTTTTTTAGGATAAGGGACTACCACTAGTTTATTGGTGTAATGACCTTCAAAATTATGATAAAATAAAGTGCATGCAGTATGCATGATGTGCAAAAAAAAGTTTGCTAGCTTTTGACTACCTCCAGTAGGAGGCTGGTCCATTCCATGCTGATTTAATAGGGTGCATTCCTTATATTTTTTTGTCTAGTAAATAATGGTTCAGTTATATGTACTTCGAACTTTCCAATCAGAGATTAAACCTTCAACAACTACAGGTAGGAGGCTTATCATAAAATAAAGAAAGGAAAAGAATTAATTGCAGGTAGGACTAGAGCATGGTGCTTACTCTCGGGGACGAGAAGCCCAGAGGGAGCTGAGGGCACGGAGGCGATTATGGTACTCGCCAATTGCCAAGAAACATCGAGCTGCCTGCCTAATTGTCAGAATTCTGTGCATCTGATGAAGAGTCTGTTGCCTCAAGTTATCAGCCTGGAAATCCAATTTGACAGTTGCAGTTTTAGTACATGATGAAAGGATCTCACTCTTGGCACTAGAAAATTGAAAACTAGAGCAGATACTGGTAGTAAGTTTGTTTTACTATGCCATACTATAGTTAATCAGATAAGCTCCAAAGTCCAAAATAAGGATAATGTCACATGTTTAGGTGACCATTCTTTTCTTTGTATGATGTAGAGATAACATCTCTACATGTTGATGCCATAGCATATTACTGTAGGAAAATTTGTTCCTTTTCACTCTTTATTAATTAACATGTTGGCATGTCGCATTATTAAAAGGATAAAAATGACTGTTTTTTTGCTCGACTGTCAAGTGATTGGATTGCTCATCTAGACATCCACAAAGTTGAGTCAAACAGGGAGAGAAGGATCAGAACTGGAAAAAGGGCAGGCAACAAGGACTTCACCTGTATGACAAAGCCTTCAAGGTTGGACAGCTTGCCCAGGGCAAGGGCCATGTAACCCATGAAGCTCCCAAGGCTGGCTTCGTTGACCACGGAGCCGCCATTGGCGACGGTCTCAGCTAGTGACTGATGCAGCTGCTCCAGGCCCTGGGAGAGAGCTTCCTCTGCCTGCTGCGATGATTGCTGAAGGCTGCAGATGCCAACCACTTGCTGTTCAGTCAGAGGGTCTAGCTGGGGTGCCACTGTCTGCATCAACATCAAGAGTTTGTAATGAAATTAGAAAAACCATACTTGTACTTAGAAGATGAGGTCAGATTTAGCATGGTTAAAACTTGATTTGGCAAATTGTTTTGCACATTGTGAACTGTGAAGTGAGCTTCATGTTTGATGTCAGATTGTCAGGTGCATTTTCTTATGAAAACTAGCCTAGCTTTAACTTATCATGTTCAGATGTGAGGTTATGACTACATACCATGAGCATGTTTAAGCATGATATAGTAAAAGTTTTGCTTTATCATGAACTGTGAAGTATGCTCCATGTCTGATGTTACTCCAGATTTTCAGGTGCATTTTGTGACGAAAAAACTTAGCTCTTTTTATGATGAAAGCTTTCTTTTATTGTATTGTTTAGACCACTTATTTTAAGCTATTCGTTCAATTTATTTATCAAAATATTTAATTTATCCTATAATTAAGGAGATAATCTGCAGCAGTAATCGGCTAAATAATCTGTTTCAATAATTAAATAGCTTCGTGTCCAGAAAGGGGTTTAGAAATGAGGAGGATCATGTCTAACTTACTTAAACTTCTAATTACTGACATGTGAGCCCGTTGAGTAGAAGATCCACATGTCAGTGACTCATGTCAGACAAAAGTAAGTTAGAGGATAGGATCTCGAGTATGTATATACCTTGAGCAGATCGGACGGTTGGAAACCGCCCATCCAGAGGAAGCAGCGCTCGGCGGGGGTGGCCCACGTGCCAGTGATGAGGTGGAACACGTCGGCCTTGGCGGCGGCTGCCCTCAGGCGGAAGAGCTCGTCGTAGTGGGCCAGGGCGTCGTCGACGATCGCCCTCAGGTCGCCGTCCGGCAGGTGCGCGTGTAGCCCGCCGTGCAGCTCCGCCATCCGCCGCCCGCCGTCCTCCAGCCACCGCCCGTACTCGGCGTCGAACATCGCCGCTCCTGCCACGACCAAATGGACAGTAAAGTAAAACATATATACTGAATTATTACTGATCTGATGCAAATCCTATATGACAATCAAACTGAATTTCACATTTCAGATCAGTAGATAAAAGCTACTAAACATGAGAGATTGATCAAGTGAAGGCAATGCATTACCTGCGCTGGTGTTTCCACCTGGTGATCCTCCCAGCAAGAGGCCCTGAACCAAGAAATTCAGATTTTACTGCATTCATGATCCTACCTATAATGTTTAGTAATTAGTTCAGAATGCAGAAAAAAATTACTACCTGGGAACGAGCTCTCTCGAGATCCTGCTCCATCTGAGCCAGCCTCAACTTGCTGCTCTCAAGCTGCTGGATGTAAGCCTGCAAATTGGTATTTTTGACAGATTATGCTGTCAGAAACTTATTGGGAAGAAGAAATTCAGTTCTGAACAACTCATTTTCTTTCTATGCAGGTACTGAAATTCTCATGGATCTAGCTAGGCTCACCTTCTTTCGCAGCCGGCTCTTGCGTGCTGCCTCTCGGTTCTGGGCTAACCTTCTCATTATCTGATTACACCAACACTAGAGAGTAAGTAATTGTCTCAAACTCATGTTTCAAACAGTCTTTAATTAGCTTGCACTGAATGGTTCTGTACATACATATAATTGCATGAGCACGCATAATCATCATCATCATGCTATCTAATTAAGCATCAACTGGGAGTATGAGAGAGCTAGGAGAGTAGGATTAACCTTTGGATCAAGTGTCTTTGTCATCCTGTGGTCACTGTGAGTGGAACTTGCTGCCATCTTCTGCATGCCATGTGGACATGAACAAGTTATTGTTAATTACAAGATGCACTTTAATTACTACAGTTTTGTGCAGTTAGAAACTATACAAGATAAATAGAAAAATAGTGATGATATACATGCTTATGTGCCTATGGTGCAAATAAAATATACTAGTATGATCTTTGGATGCACGTTACATCAACCAGATATAAAAAAACAGCAATGTATATGGGTGGAAGCCACCCACTCTAACAACAGACAAAAATATTGTTCTGCTTTTTTGTTTATGTTGCTGTCACGCCCTAATATGCAAAGTTCTCTTTCAGTTAAGCGTGAGTTAGATATAAACATTGGGTAATAATTGTTCATCCAATGTGATCTTGGCAGTTCATCAATTGGCCAGAAGGAACCTAAAGCACCCCTGATGGCCAAATTGCCATTGTTCAGGTATCAGTTGGTGCAATTTTTTTGGGACCATACTTTGTGCAAGCTAGAGACAATTAACATACTATAAGAATGCATACTTGTCGCCTAATACAGCACATAAGCTAGCATGCACAAGTCTAACATATCCTTTCCTAGACTTATCTGCTCCTCTTCTTTTTTCCAAAGAATGAAAAAGATAGAAATTTGTAGTGGCAAGTAAGGCTAAATGTCAAAGAAAATGCATGGGTAATTACTAAAGTGATCATATTCTGCATCTGATTCTTCAGAAAAACGCTGGTCCCTTGGATGAAGCATCAGGGGAACAAGTTGGAACTTTCTAATGTAGAGCCAAATAATACACCTAACTTGTTGGGATTGGTGATCTTGGGAGCAGCAAGATCTTAAATGACCCTGAACTCTTCTAGTACTACTCCATGAGCATCTTGAGTTGTGGGCTAGCTACTGACATGACACCAGACTAGGGAACAACGCATTGCATCTGCACCACTGCATGGCTTTATTTTCTTCTCGCGATGTAGGTATATGCATGATCAGGAATCAGGAGATCCATGCAGAAGCAAAGACAAGATGAACACCTCCAAGAACAAGCGTTTACAACACCAAAACGCATCAAGAAACTCAAGACCAAGAATTACACCAAAACGCACATCAAGAAACTCCAGTGATTGATGAGAATGCAAACCTTGTGCTGCTTCTGCTGCTGCTGTGGGATCTGATCAAACTGGCTCGCCATGTCGGCTGCTGCTGCACCCTGATCGCCGTTGTTCTTGCTGCTGCTC
This sequence comes from Oryza sativa Japonica Group, assembly GCF_034140825.1. Taxonomy (NCBI): domain Eukaryota; kingdom Viridiplantae; phylum Streptophyta; class Magnoliopsida; order Poales; family Poaceae; genus Oryza; species Oryza sativa. Next base: position 2,636,805 of record NC_089046.1, read on the forward strand.
TCGGAGTCCGTTGTGTCTGCCGTTACATTTGAACATCCATCCTACAGAACACAGCTGTAACTTTGCCTTTGCTTTGCAAAAATGAAAAATGCAGTAGGGATCATGCTCAAGTATTTACCTTCGGTGTTGGAAGAGAGCTCCTCCTCATAGGCCAGGATGGGAAGATGTCCAGTGTAGCAGGAGGCCTAGCTGTTGCTGTTGCTGTAGCTGCAGCAGCAGCAGTGGAGAAGGCTGCAAGAAGATATCATAGGGGAGGAGGAGATCAAGAAATGCATCCAATCCTGCAACTGCAACATCAGAAAGCTACTACCAGCTGAAGCACTGCACTGGGATCACAAGGGGCAAGTGGGGCCCATGTGGCAGTGAAAGGTGGACTGGAATTTATTCCCTTTGAGGAGCTAGGAGTACTGCACAGACTGTGTGCTTTGCTTTGCTGCCATGGCAGGGAGCTAGCCAGAGCTGGTACTATAGTACTTTGGAGAATTGTTGCACTCTAGAGAGAGAGAGAGAGAGAGATGGTGATGATGATGAGGAGAGTCACAAGGCAGTCACACCACTACACACAAGGTGACAAGAAGCACAACTGCCACTCCTGCTATCTGTAGCTCTTGCTTTGCATTGCATGTGGTTTGGCTAGCTACAAAGTTTTTGCTGTTCTTTTTTTTTTTCCAAATGGATTTGCATGGTTGCTTTTGACTACACTGCCCTAACCTCTTGGGAAAGTTGGCTCACTAGGTTGTGTGCTTTTGTTCTTGGTCAGAGAAAGAGAGAGAGAGATGATGTTGTGAGTACGTACGAGTGGTGTGTCCATGGTGAGAGGTGGTGGTGGTTGCAGTTTGTTGAGCCCTCCTCCTGAGTGTGGCAACCTGATGAACAAGAGCTTCTTCTAGCTCTCCAAAATAGGCAGCGCCACCTCCTCCTCCTCCTCCTTGCTCGCTGTCAGTGTCAGGCCAATGCAAATTAAGAAGGGAAATTAAAACATGTAACATGAGATCAACAACTTGTTGGGAATAAATTTGTTGACCAGAATGATCTGAAGAAATATTCATGAAGAACAGTAATGAGAAAGCAATATGAAAAGAACAAGCTGAGAAGAGTGCTGATTCAGCAACCGATGCATATAGCACTCTTCCCCTGAACGTGAAAGAGAAGCTCATGGTTCAGAACTTCAGATCATGTTTATGTTGCACAGTTTGCACTTCGCAATCACCAGAGAGAGAGAGAGAGAGAGAGAGAGAGAGAGAGAGATATTGGGAGAGAAGGAGACAGAAAGATGAAAACGAGATGTTGGGAGAGAAGGAGAGAGAGGATGATGATGAACTGATCTTACAAGAGGTTTGCAGAAGCCATGGAGTTGGGCAAGGTGGTGCCATGGAAGCCATAGCCAAGAACATGATGAGGATTCTGCCCTCTCCTAGCCTCTCCCATCCTACGAGCCACAAAACCACAGCTCGATCTCCCAGTATCTCCAAGAATCAGAACGAAGCGCTAGCTCAAATTTCTTCGATCTACCTCCACAAAGAACAACAAAAAAGAACATCATGATCGCTGCTACTGTACATGCTAGTATGCTACACGCCAGATGATGTGAAGAATTCAAGATGAGAGAGTCAAAGAAAGAAACATACCAAGATTGTGGTCTCTTGTGATAAGCAAGAGCCAAGAGCTACTATAGCAGAAAAGTGACCGGAGTAGCTTTAGCTAGCAAGAAGTGCAAGAAGCAAAGCTTGACCGGTTCTTGGCTCTCAGCTGGAGTAGCTAGCTGTTCTTGGCTCTTGCTATTGCTGCTCACTCCTATAGCTTTAGCTCTCTCTTGAATCTTGATATGGAGTATCTGAAAGTGTAGCAGCTTCACCTTCCGGTCTGGGGCATGCTAATCACACAGTTGATGGAAAGATCTTGTCCTTCCTTTCTCCTATGCTGGTTTTTTTCTTCTTTGAAGAGAGGAAAGGAGAGAGAGGTATAGGTCTTGTCTCTACTTGAAGGTGTTTTGTCATGGAGTCTGCCACAGGAATCCCTGGCTCTACACTCTTATCATCTTGGAACTGACTTCTCTTTCTCTCTGTGTGACTGGTCCCAGATGCACTGCAGATGCAAGTCTAATTTCTTCTGGTTCATGCATGTGTAAACCTTATTTTGCCCCAGATAATGAATGGGATGTTGAATTTGGGTTCAAGTTGTATTGATCAGTACCACTATTTTTTTTCAATTGTTAATGGCTGTTGACAAAACTTGCAAGTTACTATGCACTGGTGTAGGAAGTACATGATCCTGTTTGCAAAGAAAAAATGATTGAGATTAACCATGTTGCTACTGGATTGTTCAATATTACAAGCTATGTATGTTATTCAGACTTCAACGGTGCATGCATTTCATCTGATTATTCCATACTCTCTTCGATTCAAGATTGACTAATTTACACCGACATATAGTTTATTATATGCAAAACCATAGCTTTCGGATAGCATTTAGAAATGTTAACCATTCTGACCACACAATAATCCTACGTTGATAAACGCTTCTCTCACCAGTCTCATGATTTGTATGTACGATCTTATCTAGTTATAGCTCTCTAGCAACTTGATTGCAACTTTGAATAATCTATTTCTCATTTCAAATCGAAGATAAAATAATTGAACTATCGAATCATTAACATCAATAGTACCGTACAAGATAAAACTGAAAAGAGGAATAGAAAACCAAACCTTTAAAGAAATCTTTAGGTTCTAAAAAAAATAAGTATAGAACTCTCTATATTCTCCATTATTAATATATATCCTGCATTTAATTTGCTTGGCAATATTCTCCTCTGTTAATGCGTCAACATCCGTGCCTTGTCAAAATATCACCTAGCTAAACCCATACCTGACCAATCATATCCATTTCACAATACGAAGATCGGCTAACTTAATCAATTTGGAAGTTGATTGTCACGTCTAATATATCAATGACGCTAGTTTAATTGATTTCCTAATACGCTCACCTATATATATACTTTTTAAGTTTTTGTTACGATATGTATAATTAAGAGCAACTCCAATAGAATGGCCAAGTAACTACCCAAGCTAAATTTTAGCAAATATAGGGGGAAAATACCATTCAACAGTCTCTCCATCCGGATGGCCAAATCGCACCCCTCATTGACCAAACTTGGAGAGTCTCTCTGCCTGGCTATTCGTGGGCTCCACACTCCCCTCCCACCCCATCTCTCTCTCTGCCCTGGCTAGAGCAAGAAGGCGGCAACGATGCCGCTTGTGAACGGCGATGGCTAGGAACCGCACAACGGCGACGGCACGGAGGAGAGATGCGCCGGAGCCAGCTGCGACCGCCGCCGTCGTCCGCGTCGTCCCATGCAGCGACTGTCGCCGTCGTCCACGCCGTCCCTAGTCGCGACCGCCACCGCCGTCCGCGCCATCCCTAGCCGCGACCGCCGCCCCCGCGTGGATTTGACCGGGCGGCGTGGATTCGGGGGCTGTTGCCATGGTCGTCGTCGTCACGAGCCGCCGCCGCTGCCACCCTTTGCTCAATCGCCGTTGCCTCGGGGAGTGCTAAGAGAAGAGGAAGAGGGAGAAAAAGAGGAATAAGGGGAGAAAGATGAGAAAGAATGGGTATAGAGAGGATGGATGGAGAGGCTGTTGGAGTAAAGAACGAATTTGACTTGACAAATAAAATGGAGAGTTGACCAAATAGACATTTAGAGAGTCGAATTTAGAGAAACTATTGGAGATGCTCTAAGCTAGCTTTATTAATAGTACGTTTCAATAATGATTACCTCTTTAATTGGACCGAGGCTCCTGTGATTGATGTACCAGCTGTGACTACCACAGCTGCATGCTTATGCGTGTAAGTGATGCACTCCCTCCGTTCCATAATATAAAGGATTTTGGTGGGATGAGACATATCCTATTACTAATTTGGGCAGAGATACAACGAATATGATTATAGAGTGTATTTATTGCACTAGGATGTGATGTATTCTAGTAAGCGAGGTTAGTTTTTTTGATGGAGGAATTAGCTATCATGCTGCCTATGAATTTTAAATTTTGATTTTGAGAATAATTTTAGGCAACGACAGCGGCAGAGGAAAACCTAAAACTTAAAATCAAATCCTATAATCGACGCAGTGCTAAGTACTCCGTACACCCTTATTCAAGGTTGACTGCCTACTGTTATTTGACTATTTGTTATTAATTGTTACTACAAATTTTGGGTGAAAATATACAAGAAAGTAGATATATTTTGTTTTCTTGACAATGCATATGTATATATTCAAATTATACATCACCAACTTTATCACAATTTATTATCATTACTATTGCATATTTACTACAATTCACACATATATCTAGATCTATCGTAATACTCTACCAATTATTTTCATCATATCAAATTTCATCTAAAATTACTTCTATATATTTTCGTAGCAACACGCGTGGTATCTTCTTGTATTTTTAATGGTGAGTAGGAGCTAGTTGGGATGAGTGCAATGTCCCTTTCATTTTGCACTTGGAGGAAAAAATCAATTAAGTAAATTAACTACTTCATGCTCCGCCTAGCCGCCAATCAAACAGATTTATTTCTCCTCTTCACCCACTATATTTTTCCTAACAATGATTGGCACAATAAAATGCGCCAAAAACACATGACAAGATCGAGAACCTACTAATAGCTAGGAGTAAGATAACTGAATAATTCATTCTTATTTTTCTTTTTTGATCTGCTAATTGACACACATCTTATAGCTAGTCATCAAGTGGCAACTTCGGGGGCATGCCTAATAAGACAAAAATAGAAATAGTAGTTGAACTCCTATATAAACTTTGGTTTTTATTTATGAGAAAATTGATTTTGGTGGTTAGTGTCTAGCTAGCTTCTATGGATTGTATAATTAGCTGTGGTCTTATATTAGACTAGTGGTTTAATTAATTATGGCACATGCATTTGGGGCTGAAAATTTATTGAACAGGTAGAGTGCACGCATCATGCATGCATGCGCGTGACAAAATGATTATGTCATTCATTCTGCTAGCTAAGCTAGCTGGAAACCTCAAACACATACTCGGTCAGTCCCAAATCTCAATATACTTATTGTTGTAGGTTATTTAAATATAGATTAAGATTTGTTTGAAAAAGACTATACCGTTTATTATTAAATGATGTATATATGGTCGAAAGTGAGAGGGTTGTTAGGGGTAGAATGGCAGGAGGTGATTGATTTAGTAAATTATATTTTAGAGTAACAACTATTTTAAGATAAATTTTAAATCTTGAAAGTGCATCTAGGCAACTAATTATGTTGGTGATTAATAACAATGTGATTAGAGATGACTAACAACTTATTTGAGTATGAGTGAATGAATGTTAGCATCGGTGAAAAACGATGTTAAAGGCAAAACCTCTAGGCCTCAATGACCTTGCAAATCTCGAAATACAACTATTATGTCGCGGAGATAGTATTCTACTAATATAAGATTATATATATGAAATTTTTTTCAAGAAATACATTGACAAACATTCAATTTCAAGAAATATCATCGATAAGTACGACTTTTATAAAATGCCACTGTACAAGCGACTTTGTCTCGGAAATACCATCATCGTTAGGGTTTCGTTAGTAGTCCTCCGTTAAGTATTATAGGATAAACGGTGCATTTAACAATGGGGATGGACGGAACCTTAACAGCAATGATATTTATAGAACAAAATCGCTTGCACTCGTCGATGATGGCTTTGATTGTTTGTTAATGGTATTTCTGGATGTTCTCTATATGTATGGGCTCATTGATAACGGCACTATATGAGTGACAATGAGAAACAGCGTGAGCGAATCTGTATGAGATGACGTACGCGATATTCATATACAGGCATTGATACAAACTTCTACACAGTAGCTAGTGTTGCTGAATATAGCTTGGTCGTGTACTCCCTCCGTCCCAAATTAAGTACAATAAATTTTGGTTAGATGGAACATAACTATAAATCTAAACATATTTTTTCAGACTCATATTACTAGAATGTGTCCAATCAAAATCTTATATATTTTAGTACGAAGGGAGTAGACCGTATGTTGCGTCCACTGTATGTTACATGTCGCCCACTGAATTAAATATGAAACTCTGAAATATTCAAAGACGTCATCGGGAAGTGTGTTGTAAGTCAGAAATTATTTTGAGCTGGGGAATATTAGTTTAATTTCATTTGCCTCTGATATAATTTGTAAGGTGTTTTCAATTTTGTTCAACGTTATACTTCTCTACTTTCATATTAGTGGGCCGGGTGCTTTAGCTTAAACTGTCACGGAGATATAAAAGCCTATCTTAATTTTTTTTTGACGAGAAAAAACAGCAAGAGAGGCTACTACTGTGATTTTAATAAGAGAAAGGGAATAATTACAGAGAGTATGTACATGAGGGGGAAGGAAAGAACAACAAAACTAAACTAATCAAGCTAAACAAGAAACTGAATCCATGATTCCCACGAAGGTTTATCATCCTGTTTTACTCTATGCAAATGTAGAGTAAAGTCCTCCTTGAAATCTGATTTCCACTTGCTGAAATTGATTGAAAGATTGTTGAAGATAAAGTCATTTCTCCTGCTCTAGATATTCCAGCAACAAATAGCAATGACCTCCATGAAGAAAGGATAAGGAAAGTTGTTCTTTGCTTCTGAGATCGTGTTCATAACATCCAGATGAAAATTTCAGTTAATGCCTAAACTAGACCAGCATTGCTGAGCAAAAGGGCAGGAGAAAAAAAGATGGTGGGAGTCCTCTATGACCACTGATTTCAGGTAACACATTTGATGCCTCCTTGGGTGTTGAAATGTTTTCTTTGCAAGAGTTCCTTGGTGTTCAATCTGTCCATTAGAAGCAACCAAAGGAAGACTTTCAGTTTCAGAGTGCATTTGCATTTCCAAATCCAAATAAGAGGAGCCGGTGGGTGAATGTGAGCAAAGAACAAATCATAGACTTTTTTGGAATGATATTGATGAGAATTCCACTGATAAGTCCAGCAGTCCAAGTCATTAAAGTTATCCAGATTTTGAACCAGATCGTTTAAGATTTGCCATTGTTGAATTGCTTGTACCAACATGGGTGTATGAAAAGACTGCTCAATACTATTCAGATCGAGGAAACCTTTAAGTGAGATATCTTCCAATTTTGCGAATGAGAATAGGATGCTTAACTCCTCTTGCAAAATGCTTCTAGTCCAATTATCTTTCCAAAACAAAGCTGTTTCACCAGAACCAACAGTTACCTTTGAGATTGCTCTGAAAATTGGGATTAATCTGAAAATGTCCTTCCACCAAAAAGAACCCTTTTCTGTGTGTGCATGAGGGGGTAAATTTGAATGAGAGTAGTATTTGTTCCAAATGAGATTTACCCAAGGGAGATCTTTCTTATTGAAAAATTTGTCCAGATGTTTTGTGAGTAGGGCAACATTTTGAAGAGGAGGGGAAATGAGAAAACTAAAAATATATGTAAAACAAGATAAGTTATTAGTGCATGATTAATTAAATATTAATTATTTTAAATTTAAAAATAATTAATATATTTTTTAAATAAATTTTGTTTTTTTTAAAATATACACGATTTAACCGTTTAGGAAGTGTACACCTGAAAAACATCATATATCCCTATTGACACTCCCACCTCTCACTCGTGACGACTCTATCCAATCCTTCTCCGTCTCGTCATGGCCACGGTAGCGCCACTCACATCAGAGCCCCAAGATCTCGACCCTCATATATGGGCCCTTATATATTTAACCTATTAGCTAGAAACAAAAGTTTAATTAATTAAATCCCTTAAAATATATGTTGGATCTAATATGTATCCCTTAACAGCAAAGCTATGTATAATGACTCCATCAATCATCAATACCGGTTTAGTTTGCGGGCCTTCTCAAATGGTTTGGATGACAGTTTTGCTCTGCGTGGCGCACGTTGATCTAATCTCTATCCTACGTCTATATTATATTATAAAATAAAATAGTAGGACCCATGTCTCATCCTCGCCTCGTTCTCTAGCTCCTTACACACTTTGAGAAAGCAGGGTATACTGGAAGCAGAGAGGGCAGGAGGGCGACAGTAGCAGCAAGCCGAATCCTGGAAGAGCGGCGGCGGCTCCTCCCCTCTTCTCTCCTACCGTTCGGTTGGGGCACGGGTGCGCTCTTCTCTCCCTTCCTCCTCTCTCTCTCTCTCTCTCTTTTTTCTTTGAGAGCACTTCAGAATTTTCTCAATTCGCTCCTTTGTTATGTAACGAATTTTCTCAAGTTCCCTTGGATCAGTTACAAGGACTTGAACACCCAATTGCACTTTTGTCTTCTGAAGGTTGAAACCAAGACATGCAATTCCTCCTCCCTCTCTTGGCTTGATTGTATACGTGCGTTGAGCTTTGCTGTGACTTTGTGATGTCAAGTTTCCAAACGCTCATTGTACCATTGCAATTATTCAAATGAAGACCGGTTGAAGATAGGGATGAAAATGGTTGGAAAATCCCTATACCATTTTCTTTTTCATATATATATTTCTCGTAAACGAAATCAGAATGGTAGATCTGGAAATGGTAACGATATCGGTAATATTGGTATATCAGAAACAGGACTGTCGGAACGAAATATACCGATATTGGTTGGAAGTCGAAATTCATGTCAGAATCAGCAGAGTGTGGCATAGCACACATTTAACTATACATGTAAATGACATTTTAACTTTATTCTTTTATCATCACACACCACATAACACCGTTATATGATGATTAATAATATGATAATAAGTTTGATGAACAGTATAAACAAAGTTTAACAATACTTAACATCGATAAGTTGAGAAGACTAAAGTTCAGCAAAATCCACATGCCACATCATAGGGTTAATTAACAACATTTTTCTCTGGTCACTTTCCCTTTTTTATGGGCCGCAAGCCTACTAGACTTCCTTCATTCATGGACTTCTGATGGGTTAGGCAGGCTAAGCCGCTAGAGAACTTCCAGAATTTTTTCGGAATTTTGACGAAAATTATCATACAAATACGGTTACCGACAAAACGGTCGGAAAAACCTCCATCTCATTTCCGCTACCATTTCCAGAAGATATTACCGTTTCCATTTCCACCACTGTTGGTTACCGATACCGACTGAAAACGGTCGGTGTAAACTAGAAACGGCAGCCGGAAATTTCCATACCGTTTTCAGGGTTGGATGAAGATCGATGATGACGGTGCTACCCGAGCTCAAGCTTGTAGGGGGCTCGCCAGCATCCCTGTTGTTACCTTCTTTCGCAGGCGAGTGTCCAAGCACGATCTCGCGCGGGACAGCCGTTTTAACGGTTTTGCAATTGAGAGTTACGAATGAGATTTGACCTGTATTTGAGATAATTAAATCGGACATTTTCTTATCTGGCCTAATTAGCTGACCCTTTGTTTGGACCAGAGTCATTCTTAAAAGTACACACCTTGGCCTTTCTCTTTCGCAAACATTCTTGAACAGTTGCGTACGAGTTGGGCTTTTCTTTATATAGCTTAACGTTTCCGGCCCATGTATTTCCTTCTCTCCTCCTAATCGTTTCGGACGATGCAAGAGGTGGCCACGATGGTGTGCTCAGCTGCCGTACGTCGTCGTGCCAAGACGAGTCGCCGGCGGCGAGCTGGGCCTGCTGCTGAAGCTGACGCCAAATTAATTAAGCTCCCAAACGGCCGCGCCGGAGGACTATACTCACACCGTTAATAAATATTTGACGCCGCTTATTTTTTAAAATATATTTGATCGTTCCTTTTATTTGATTTATTGTTAAATATAATTATATGTATACATATAGTTTTACATATTTCACAAAAGTTTTTAAATAAGATGAACGGTTAAACATGTGCTAAAAAGGTTAAATATTTAGAAATAAAGGGAGTATATTTTTCAAAAAAAAAAAAAGCTTCGTGGCCGGAGCTCTGCCGGCCGGATTTAAAAGAGGGAAAGCCGGAGGATTATATATGGATCGCATTCAGGTCTATACCTTCCTGCTTTCTTCCTCCGCGTGGCGTCGATTTCCGCCGTGCAGATACGAGGACGCCGGCGCCGAGTACGAGTTAAGGCCTGAAGCGGATGGACGAGAAAGCCTATAGGCCTTTGCAGCCCATATATACATTCCTGCAGTAAAAAACAAATCTATCTCTGTAAACATCTTGTTTTGTCGTCAGAGTTGCAACGAACAGAATTGACAACGGGACACACGTACAGAAAACGAAGCAACACTGAGTGTGCCAATTCTTTAAATATTATAGCATGACTACAAGAATCCAGGATTTTTCTTTTGACAGACACAAACCACTAAGGATAGCATCAAAACCGTTAAGGTAACATGTTTTGCCGGCCAACCGCCAAGTTTATAGACCAAGGAAAATTCCATTTTATTGGCGGCTAACTGTTATGGAAAGAGTTTTTTTTTTGTCTCCCCAACAAGAAAATTACGATCATTTCCAACTTTCGAAAGCGCCAAGAAATAAAAACTTGTCAGTTCGGATTGACAATAATATACTTTACTTTAGATGTTATCGAACCGCCAAGGAAATTATCAAGAAAATACCTTATTCATGGCCGCTACAACCACCAAAGGAAGTATCAAGGAAATACCTTATTCATGACCGCTACAGCCGCCAAGGATATAACTTGGCGGTTCTACGTAACCCTCAATAAAATAGTTGTATCCTTATCAACTAGTTATGATCATCAAGATAACGAATAATATTGGCGGCTTTGTTTTGGCTGCCAAAAAATCTTGGATTGTTGTATGCGCAGGAGAAAATCGATCAGAACATATATAAGAGGGAAACTTTATATGGTGAAATAGCTAAGCTATAAGCTCAAGAAGAGATGTTTTCCTCCGCCAAAGTCTAAGGTTTTGGCCTCTTCCTTGATCTTTGCTATTAGCTTGATTATCGAGAGTTTCTTATGTTGGAACATTCATTGATTTCTCTCCTATATTTTCCATGTCGTAAGTAGGATGAGAGTGCACACCCCCCTTTTTCTGATAGGCTTCGACCTGTGAGCAGTGCCACCCACCATTCATATACTATCGAGGTTGTGCTCCATATTTATGGGCTGAGTTGCTCCTGGGATGTCCAGGTGGAAATCATGTCCATATTCTCCTCATATATCTGCACTCTGGACACAAGTAGGTGGAAGGATGCTTCTAAGGTGGGTCGGCAAAGCGAGTAGTACAAGTAGGTGGAAGGATGCTTCTAAGGTGGGTCGGCAACGCGAGTAGTAGGTATTGTTTGGCCAACTTCTCGAACTGTTAATCTCTGTCAGACGTCCGTACTAATGTTATGTATAATTAGGGCATGTTTGGTAGAGCTCCAACTCCCAGGAGAGCTGGAGTCCAGTCAAACAGTTTCAACTCCATCCAATGGGAGTGAAGCTGGCTGGAGTGCTCTCACAAAATGATTAACTAGAGAGGTGGAGCTGGGTTTGGTTGCTCCATAATTTCACTCCAGATCCAGTTCTTGATGTTAAATCTAAGAGTTGGAACCTACCAATCAGGCCCTTAGCCAAGCGAAGATCATGTATTTCTTTGGAGTCTAAAGCTTCCAAATGAAATATGATAGTTCTGTTAATGGAGCCGAAGAACTGTGCTCAGCTTCTCATGAAATTGAGTCAAACAGTAGATACAATGAAGAGTTTTTAGTCATAATCTCTCATGCATGAACGAAGGCATGATAAAACTATCATCTTGCTTGATTTCCAGGACCATCTTTACCCCTTCTTACATGCATATGTTTAATCAAGAAGAAAAGACAAAGAGAATCCTTGCCTCAAAATTCCTTATCAATCTAGCTATTATATACCCCTCTATCTCTCTCTAATATACATATATAAGCTAGGACTGCTCTTGTTGTCCATGAATACATACATAAACTTATTCAAGAGATCCAAAATGGTAAATTCATGCATGCATCATTCTTTGTTCTGCATGCAGCTAGAAAACGCTGCCTTCAGGTATGCTCTGCAGGGTAGGCTGCCACACTGATCCGCAGCTCTCCTGCTGGTGCAGCAGCTCATCTGCTTCAGCTTGTTTTTGCATGAGAGACACCATGTCGTTCAGGGAGATGGCGGCGGCGTCGTTGTGCAGCAGCATCTTCTTCAGCTCCTGCTTTCTGACCACCAGCTTCACCCTCACGACGGCGCCGCCGGGTGGGTCGTCAGCCATGTCGGCCGTCGCCGGCCGGAGTGCCTCGTCGTCGTCGTCGGAGGAGACGCCGTTGAGGGGTGGCGGCGGCGGCGGCAGCTTCAGGATCTCGCCGTCGACGTCCATGCTCATGATCTTGATCTCCCTGTTCCTATCTTGAATCACCATGCAATTCCCCATGATGATACGACGACGAAGACGAGTTTTGCAAGGAGATTTGGGATGATGAAATTACGAGGTAGCTAGCACGACCGAATGATCGATCGATCACAATTCACAAGTTAGAAATGTGTGTGTGGTGTAGTATTTCTTGGCGAAAGAGTAGGGGGTTGGAGGGGAGGAGTTATGTGTGGTATTTAAAGGAATTGTATTAGGAGGATAGCCACAAACTTTGGAGCATACTTCATCTCTGTGCCATTGGACTAGCCAAGTGAGCTTTGCTTACTTCATGTCATGCCTCACCAAAAGCAAGATATAGCCACTGAGAAAGTGAGAATTAGTGAAATCGACCAGCCATTTCTTTTTTTTTTGTCTCTATCTTGTTGTCGTCCTTGACTGTTGCATGCTGATTTGCATCAGGGCGGTTCCGTGAAATTCGAGGCCGGTTGCGCACGTCAAACATCTCGGAATAAACTTGATGTGCATTTTCAGCTAGATTTTACTATTATTGTCTTTTCAGTCTTATTCTAGTCTACTATAACCTTAATTTTAAGTACTATGATGTTGTTGAATTTTCTATATATGTTTAACAATTTGTCTTACTAAAAAATATTAAAAAAATATAAAAGTCATGCTTGAAGTGTCTATAATAATAAAACTAGCCACAGTAAAACAAATAATATTTACATATTTGTTTGATAAGAGAATGATCAAATATATGTCCAAAAGACAACGACGTTATATGTTAAAAATAGAGGGAGTATATATTTTTTTATAATAAACAAGATAAAAAAGGTATAGAAGTTATTAAATAACCGTTGAATTAATGGAGCAAATCGACTGTAAACTACACCGACACTTATATTTATGACAACAAATGCTTCTTCCTAGTGCCAGGCATGCATATATATGATCTCATTCTTATCCATGCATATTACATATATGTAATTAGATGGCAAAATCATAATTTTGTGCTGAGTAGAGGGTTTTTTTTGAAGATATATAATTGAATTAGCAAGCAACATACCCAGGTAAAGGGGGAGAGATCACAAAACATTAGTAGTAGGATACATGTGGAGCCCAACATTTGGGCAGGCCTAATCCATATCCTTGTAGTGGAGGTAAGAATCATTTGCACCTCTTGTCAAATCTGCAAGTGAAAATGGATTTGTGTACTGGTCATCATGTGGTTTAATTTGCAAGTGAAAGTGAAACTAATAGAGACCATGCATCCAATGCGTGTTACTGGTCATATATATAGACAGGCCGAAAACGATCGATATGATGGATCCTCCTCTCCATCAAGCACTAACAACCAATATAAACATTTGTTGCACGATCCGCATCATTTCAATTCAGTAAGAACGCTATGTACCCCGGCATCTATAGTTCTATTTATATATACACGTGATGTGTTATATATGCGTGCTATTTGACTACAAGAATCCAGAATTTTCTTTGCGGTCAAAAACACCAAGGCAATATATTTTTACGACTACCTGCCAAATAATAACCACCAAATTTAGAGAGCCAAGGAAATCCAGATTAATTTCTTGGTTGCTAATCGTGAGGGAAAGTTCTATTAGCGGTCTAACCGCCAAGAGAACTACGGAGAATATTAAACTTTTGAAAAGCCAAGAAATGTAACCTTACCAGTCTCGACCGACAAGAACACATCTTACCTTAGGTGGTGTCGAACCGTCAAGAATATATGGTCATTGAGTGAAGCTGGAGACGATCGATTAATGCATCCAAGGCTATGTATCCAACTATATATCCATTATATATATGGTTATTGTAATGGGATAAGGCAAGAGCAATTATTGTGTTTTAGAATTCACAATGTTCGCGGTTGAGTTTTCTTCTTCTCCTTTTAATTGTTTGTAGCTAACACAGACCACACATTAATTCAATACTTTAGTGAATTGCACATTATATCGCATATGTTAGGAAACGATAAGCGAACAAACGATAAAGAACAATAGATCAATCACAGAAGACACGAGATTTAACGTGAAAAACCCTCCCAAAATAGGAGAGAAAAAACCACGGGCGCCAGCCAGCAAAATATCTTCACTATATCTGGGGTGAGGTTACATCGCCGCATGGCGGCTTACAAGAGATATATATATATGGTGGAACCCTAAAAGGGATGATGATCCGTACGGGAGACGGGCCTCCGCTCCACTACGGAAGCTGGCCTTTATTAAGTGCAGATGAATTTCGATCACAACTCAACAGCATCGACCAAATATTCTCCCCGAAGTTTCCTCTTGCACCACAATTAATTAACTAATGGTTTCGCTTTCAATCATTTTTCATTCTTTTGGTTTGCTTTGGACCCTAGCTGTTGTTGTTGTTGCTACTTCCCTAGCTCGTTGTCCCCTCTCTCCTCTGATGGTGAGTTAGCTCCAAGATCTAATCATCGATCAAGGCATCCTGCATAAGGTAATGGGGACCTGAACCCTGATCCTTGATGGGTAAAACGTCCATTAAGAACAAAATGAGACTCACTCACGGGGTTCCTAATGGCAAAATACTCCCCCATTAGTCCAATGCATCCTCCTTTGGAGGATGCCACTACCACACGCCACCTCGTTGCTCCCATCCTCTACTTCTACTAACATGGTGACTGCGAAAAGGGTGCATAGGGATGGATGGTGTAGGTCAACTCACGCCCATCTCTCTAGCGGTGTGCTCTAGCAATATTGTAGTGGTTCATAGGATATGAAAGAGTCAAAGCAACGGAAAATACATGGGGTGCAATGCAAGAAGATATATGAAGAAAGGAGGCGTGTATGTAGTATTGTACAGAAGAGAGAAGGCCACCAGAGGGGGGGGGGCAGTGCCAATGACTTTCCTTCATTCAGAATATATCACATATAGGAGAAGAGAATGAAAAGGCTCAAAGTTAAACTAAAGGGAAGAAAAGTTTGTCCAAATTGGAAGAAAAAATTAGGTCAAGTAACCTAAGATAAAACTTGGTATGCAAGAATAAGTGATGACCTATATACATACGTGTAATTCACTTTTAAATTTTTTCAACAAGGCTGCCGATATTCCTTAATAGAATACAGTTTTGTATGTGTTGCATAACAGATTCATTGGACCCTAGGCAAAAGGTTGAAGCACAAGAAAACAAAAACTTGTCCTTGTTGAATGTCGATATCAATTAAAGAACACGTCCTTTCACGCACATTCTAAACCCCACTATACTTTTTATGATCCTTCTTCCTGTACTTTTCTTTGTTTATACATTTGCTTTTGTAGTGCTCCCCATAAAAAACACTTTAATCAAGATAAAAGCTTTGTTAGCATTAGAAAATAAAGTGAAATGTGGACACTAATATGGTGATCGAGTCAAAATTATGTGGAAGACTATTTCAATCCCTTTAACGAGAGTGGGTTGTTAATCACGAAGAGCTCTAAGTAGCTAATTGAAACATGATATATAGACAGGAAAATACTACGAGACTGTCTGCATGGTATAGACGTAGCTAGGGTTTTGACTTCTAGATTATCCTAGAATTGATATGCAACTAGAAATAACAAGCTTTAGAAAAAGGAAAAAAAAAGAGAAACCATCAGCTTTCAGAAAACAAAATATTATATAATAGTAATCAATGAAACTTAATGGAAAGACTTCCCTTTACTCGCTCACTACTATCTCCGTCTTAAAATATAGCAATCTAGTATAAAATGAGATAAATTCTAGTACTTTAAATCTGAACAGGCATAAACATTAATGTAAATGTGAGTATACATTCATCATTGTAAGACATTCACACATAATTACTCTGCTATATATAAACATCTCTAGCTGAGCCGACACATACGTCTTGGTATATATTCACAAAATTATTATAAACACTTCTCTCGCTATCGATTGGCATGTCATCTAATAGAAAAAACTTAACTAAAATAGCTGTGGTATAGTAAACTAATATATATATGTGCATGTATATAGCCTTAGTGGCTAGTGATCGATGGTGCAGCATTAGAGCAAGTATAATAGGAGGTTGTAAGCCGACTAAATACTGAGGTGGAGGAGAGAAGAGAGAAGAAAGAGGAGAAGTGGGCTGTAAACTTACAGCCGGCTTGGACACATAAGAACCAAGAAACTCTGTGAGAGAGACAAGTGATCATGTATTAATTGTAAAGAGCTACTCTCTCCGTTCCATAATATAATGCACAACTATTTTTTTAGGATGTTCATAAGGCATGCATGCATGTATACAATTTATTAGGACTTCTTCTCCATTAAATTATTACTTTTTTTTAAATCCTCCACCCTCAAGATCTCAAATTCTATTGGATGCATGCATTATATTTATTAGGGTGATTCAAACTAGGAGATGATAATAATTGTTTCTTGGTCTTTGGGTTAATGGTGGTTGTGCCTTATATTTTGGAACGGATGGAGTAACTATTATATGGGTGAGCTGAGAGAAGGCTGCAAATAATCTTACAGCTAACAAGTTAGCTGTATTATTAGTCTTGCTCTTGAGGTAGCTTAGCTCACTATAATATGTGCAATAAGCACTACTCTGTCCGTCCCAAAATATAGTAACCTTGTATACTGGATGGGACACATCATAGTACAGTAAATCTGGATAGAGGTATGTCCAGATTCGTTGTATTAAGATATGTCCTATCCAGTATAAGGTTGCTGTATTTTAGGACGGAGGGAGTATCTTATTAGCTCACTCCTTTGACCTATATCTAGCTAAGCTAGCTAGCTATAGCTACTCGCCCGTTGAACGCTTTTTAACCACGCGTGCATATGCACACGCGCTGAGATCGCGCGTTTTGACGATTTTACACGCGGCTCGTTTTGGCGACGCGCGGCGGACGGCGAGTGGCCGGCAAGGCTAGTGGGGCGGCACCGCCGCAGAGACTAAGCCGGCGACGTCGCCGTCGACGAGACGACCGGCCGCTATAGCTATTAGCTGCCGGAAGACGACTGCCGTCCGTACGTCGTCGTCGTTGGTGGTGGCGTAGTACATACGTATATATGCGCATGCTAGCTTGCTTCGCTTTTACTTCTCCGGTCGCCGCCTCGCCGGCCGACGTCGCCACGCGTATAAGAATTGAGAAGTTCGGATAAACTGATCATATAGTAGTATCTACTCATCAGAATATTATAAGGTTAATTAACAAAAGTCGATGCAATTATAATTATGAGATATTAAAAAAGACTCGACTCATTATGAGTTTCTCAATGGAGAGTAGAAAACCCCCTCAAGAATTTGAACTTTAGGAACAGATCGTCTTATAAAAGTCCTTGTGATCTCTCTCACTCATCTAGCTTTGTTATTTGGTGTCACTAATAGTTTAATTGTTGTTTGTGTAATCCTCTCCCCAATTGCCGCTATTCTTTATTCTTAGTTAGTTTACTCGTAATCTGAGATTTTCGGAATATCCGAAAACATTTCAAAAATATCCAAAAATATTAGGAAATATCTGAAAAGTTCTGTTTCTGTATTTTCTTCAAGAAAGTTTTAAATGCCTATTCATCCCCTCTAGGGAACATCAAGATATATACTATATATAGATATTATTATATCATTTTTACAAACTTATATGGTTAAACTTGAAAATAATTGACTTATATTAAAATCAAGACATCTTGAGTTCTAAAACAAAAGAAGTACTCCCTCCATTTCAAAATAGTTACTATTTCAGGATTCAAAATTTATCCTAAACTAATCATTATTTTAAAATACTATTTTTCCTTGTCAATCACCTTCCATTTTACCTCAACCATCATCTCACTTCTATTCAAATAAGTGTCGCTATAGTCTTTTTTTTTTCTTCTCAAACCTTAATACTCCGGAGGCAGTTGTATGTAAGAAAAACGTCTCAATCTGTGATTAATTAGCAGTTTCAGGGGCTGAAGGGGATGTGTTGGATAGACGTGGTTACCTAGAGATCTCTGTCGAATCTCAGAAATAAAGTGCATCAGAAATTTTTGTGTAGTCGCTTTTTATGTCGTTTTGCTCTTAACGACACTCGTGCACGCATGTAGTCCCATTTTTCTGATCTGTCGTCGTAGAGTACTGTTCACCATACGCACGGAGGAAAAATGAGGCTCGTCGCGTCGTTCTGTTTGGATTCTTTTGAGTAGCCTTGATCGAGATTTTTCAGTATATGCCATCCAATTCGCACCATTTTCAGGATATGCCACTTAATTCGCATGACTTTCAGAATATGCCATTGGAAGCACGAATTCCTTCATTCCATGCCATTTTTCTCTATTTTCCCAAATTTCTCAGATTTCTAATACTTTCCTTCATCTTTCTCACCTGACCGGACGGATTTACCCATGGGCCCACCTGTCAGGAGAGTAGAGAGATAGCCTCCTCCTCTTAGGGAACAGATCGATCTATCGCAACAAAAAAAAGGGAAACATATCGATCCCCTTCCTCCTTCCTCCCGGCCGACAGACGCAACGCCGCTACGAGCCGCCGCCCCGACCGCGCCCCGCCCCCACACCTCGCTGGCAGCTCCGTCCCCCGCTCTGCACCGTGCAACCGCGCCTCGCCGGCAGCTTCACCCCCGCCCCGCGCCATGCCACCACGCCCAGCAATGGAAACCCTAAATATCTAGGGTTTGAAGGAGGAGATGGAGAGGGGGGAGACAGCGGCTCGAGAAGAGGGCGTGCCGCAGGCGACGGCCTCATTGCTACATAATGAGCTTTCTTCGGGGTAAGATCATGCTCCCCTGCTATCTATTATTGCAGAATCGAGGTGCAAGCTCAAGAGCGTGTAGGTCAGCAACGATTAAGCGGGCAAACTAATGATTTACTTCTCTCGTTTTTGTTGTTACTATTCGATAGGATTGATCCCGATGCGGTGTTTAGGGTGTGCGTTCAGTTTGGTCAATTTACAGCTAAACTTGTTGATGGAACTTGTGTTCATGTGCCACGAAAGTGCTTGGAATGGGTTGTGGACTATCAGCAATGCACTTTGGAGAGCTTGGAGAAGGACCTTGCAGCAAGGGTAACATGGGGCAAGTGCCAACAGGTTGTGATGAGTGGATATGACATGACCACGGGTGAGGAAACACCGTTTAAGGACAATATGGATGTAGTGCATGCATTGTTTGTTAGGAAAAGTGATAAAAAGTTGTTTCTGTATGCTGATGTGGAGGACAAGCATGATCAGTTGGTTACTAATTCATCCGTTTCAGAGGTAAATGAGTTATTTATGGATGAGGTTGTGACAGCTAGACATGGTGATGAATCAAACAATCTGCCTGACATTGATTGGGATGGATTGGAAATAGCTCAAATTCCACAAGAGCAAGTTCATCACCAAGTCATTGATTGGGATGGATTGGAGATAGCTCCAATTCTAGAAGCTGATGTAGGTTCTTCAGTGCCTTTGATGGGGGAAGATGACATGTATGCATTCGTTGGACTTAGAGCTGAGGATGAGAGAGCTGAACAAGCTAGGCTACAAGCTGAAAACCAAAGGGATTCTGCTCCTAATCCAGCTGCAGATGTTGCCCAAGGGGACTTAAACCTTAACGAGGCAGAGATAGATGTTAATGATGTGGTTCCTGGTGAAGCTGGAGTTTTCTATGATAGGGATGATCCTCCAATGGAAGTTGGAAGCTTATATATAAGTATGGTTGAGTTTAGGTCAGCTGTGAGGCAACATGCTATAAAGGGGCAATTTGAGTTAGGGACAGAGAAGATTGACACAGAGAGGTTTCGGGGCTATTGCACAGCTGAGGGATGCCCATGGGCTATTGTGGCAAGGTTACAGCCTGATGGAAAATCTGTGAGGGTACTAACAACTAACTTAGCATGGCTATGTTACATATTCAATATTTTGTTTCTTAGTGATAATTATAAAATAATACATTTTGATCATGCATTGTGTTCTTTTGTGTTGTAGGTTACTTTGAACAGATTTCCCCATCATTGTACATCAACCGCGAGAGTTAAAACCAAGATGTCATCCTACAAGTGGGTAGCAGAGAAGGCCATTCCCTTTCTAAAGAAGGACCCAAATATGGGTGCAACAAAGCTACAAGATGAGTTGCAAACCACACACAAAGTCACAGTGGGATACTCAACAGTTTATGCAGGTATGCAAAAGTCTATAGAGCAAATATTTGGGACGTGGGAAGAGAGCTTTGCATTTTTGTTTAACTTTAAGGCTGAGATTGAGTTGAAAATGCCGGGAAATGTTGTGGAGATAGATGTACAGGAAGATGGTGATGGGATTTATTTTCACAGATTCTTTTGTTCATTCAAACCTTGCATTGATGGTTTCATAATGGGTTGCCGACCTTACTTGAGTATAGACTCCACGGCACTTAATGGAAAATGGAATGGTCAACTAGCTTCTGCAACATCTATAGATGGACACAACTGGATGTTTCCAGTTGCATTTGGATTCTTTCAGAGTGAGACCACTGACAACTGGACTTGGTTTATGCAACAACTTAATAAGGCAGTAGGCAATCTTCCAACCTTAGCTATAAGCTCAGATGCTTGTAAGGGGCTAGAGAATGCTGTGAAGAATGTTTTTCAAAGGGCAGAACATAGAGAATGCTTTTGGCACTTGATGCAGAATTTCATAAAGAAGTTTCAAGGTCCAGTGTTCGGGAACATGTACCCTGCAGCTAGGTCTTATATGCCAGAAAGATTTTATCATTACATGAATAAAATTTATGAGGCAAATTCAGATGTGAAGCCATACTTAGAAACCTATCACAAATTGCTTTGGATGAGAAGCAAGTTCTCAGAAGAGATAAAATGTGACTTCATCACCAACAATTTAGCAGAGTCATGGAACAAATGGATTAAAGATATGAAACATCTTCCAATTGTTGAGCTTGCAGATGGTATTAGGTCAAAGACAATGAATCTATTGGCTAGGAGGAGGAAGATAGGTGAGAAATTGGATGGTGTGATGCTATCTATTGTGGTTTGTCAACTCAATGCAATGACTAGAGAACTGGGCCACTTGAAGGTAGTTCAAGGTGATAGAGACCAAGCTGAGGTGACTGAGATCACTGCTGAACATCAGATTATTAGACATGCTGTCAATCTAGTAAACCATACATGCACCTGTAGAGAGTGGCAAGTTTCTGGTAAACCATGCCCACATGCTTTAGCTCTCATAATATCATATAGAAACCCTAACATGGCTGATTATTTAGATCCTTGCTATTCGGTAGAAAGGTATAAGCTTGCATACGCAGGAGTTATTTTACCACTTCCAGATAAGTCCCAATGGCCAAAAGTGAATATTGGTTTTAAGTTGTTGCCACCTCTTACTAAGAGGGAAGTTGGGAGGCAAAGGAAGAACCAAATAGTCGGGTGCCTTGATAAGGGCAAGGCTAGGAGCAAAGGCAAGTGGCAAGTTCAATGTAAGAGATGTCTTGCCATGGGCCATAGGTCGACGTCGCCAAAATGTCCTTTGAATGGAACGAAGAAAAAGTAAGTGTATAAATTGTCATTTGTTTTAGTTCTAGCATATTTATTTGTTTCAGATCTAGCAAATTTATTTGTTTTACTTTTGCAGGCCAAGTCGGGCCAAAAAAGGGAGACCACTTAGTGAAGCAAATTGTGCAGCAAGTACTAGCATAGAAGGCACACCCAAAAGACAGAAGGTAGGCCCAAATGGTTCAACTAATACTAGTCCAGGGCCTATAACAAGAAGGTAGGCAAACCCTTTTTCTTGTTTCTGCACTTGATTCAAAAAATGTTTTACTAACACCTAATTTTTTTTAAGTCAATCGGCATTGACAACAACTGGTGGAGAAGGACCAATGAGGCAGATGACAACTCCTCCAAGGCCCACTAGAGCTGCAAAGAAGATCACTCCAAAGAAAGGGCTAAAAACGAGTGCTCCTTGATTATATATTCTCAAATATGGGAACTATTAGATTATGGATGCTTTTGTATGTGAACCACATGACTGTGCAAGTTGTGGCTTTTATTTTGTAATCTGAACTTCTATGCCTGGATTATGTATTTTGGATGGCATTCTCTGACTTGCTTACTTAGAGGTGCTTGCCTTGGAGATTGTTTTACTTGCTATATATCATGCCAAAATATGGTTACATGCTGTTCAAATTGGAAATTCTGGGTATATGCTGTCAGAATTTTGGGTATATGTTGTCAAAATTTTGAGTACGTTGCTGTCAAAAATTACATATACAAATTTTTGGTGTATGCTGTCAAAATTGCACAGATTTTAGGTATGTACTGTCCAAAATTTTGTTCTCACATGGCTCAGGTAAACAACTGCAACTTGAAAATATGCTTCAATCTCTAATTGAAAAAACTTCTGTAAATCACGATTGGGAAGATTGACCATTCTCTACGCATGCTGTGAAAATTGTCTGCACATGCTGTCCAAATTCTCAGATTGCACATACAAAGTGATATTTCATCGAAATTGTAAATGCCAATTAACAAACATGCTACGAGTTGAACCATCAAAATTGTCTCAGTTTGCAACTTTCCATACAAACAATGCGTTGATACAACTAGCTGAACCATCCTACTAGCAAACCTGCACTCCTGGAAATTTTCTGATTACAATCAACTTCCAAACAGTACAAAGTATAAAGTTTTTGGTAAAGCAAATTGTTTGCAGCGCTGGAGTCGACGGCTCAACGCGGTCTGGTCAAAGACTTCAGGAGACCGACGGGAGGTGGGGGAGCCGACCGGCGCAGGCGATCTTCGCGGTGAGGGCGTCGCTCGAGGCGGGGCGCGGTGGCGCGACCTGAGGTGGGGGACGGTGCTGCCGGCGATGCGCGGACAGAGCAGCGAGGTGCGGGGACGGGGCGCATACTGGGCGGCGGGGGGCTGAGCTGCGAGCGGCGAGCGGCGAGCGGCGTCGCCTCTCCGTCTCTCGGTCGGCCGAGAGGATGAAGGGGATCGATCTGCTTTCCTGGGAGGAGGAGGCTATCTCTTTACTCTCCTGACAGGTGGGCCCATGGGTAAATCCGTCCGATCAGGTGAGAAAGATGAAGGAAAATATTAGAAATCTGAGAAATTTAGGAAAATAGAGAAAAATGGCATGGAATGAAGGAATTCGTGCTTCCAATGGCATATTCTGAAAGTCACGCGAATTGAGTGGCGTATCCTGAAAACGGTGTGAATTGGATGGCATATACTGAAAAATCTCGCCTTGATCCGATTCTCTTTCATTTTTCGCACGTTTGCCATAGAGAGTTTGATGAATTATATGAGGCCCGAGAGAGCATGCACGATCGAGACAGAAAATAATAAGTGGATGAACTCAGTTGGGTACTATGCACGATTGATATATGGCCTAGCTAAGGATGCTTTAAAAAAATTGAAAATATATTATTTTTACCGATACAGTAGAAATATACTCGTTTTAGAATAATTGGCATCATTATACCGTTGTTGCGTCTATAGGAAAGCGAAATCGCTGACATGCTGGTGGATGCGCGCGAGTTCCTACCACCAACGTGCAAACTCGTGATGTCATCGGCGCAAAATCATGCAAGTACATAAATGCACCACGCGAACTGACGACATCGTGCGAGTTCATGAGTTCAGCGTGCAAACTCGTGACATCATCCTTCGTGAACTTGGGATTGGGATTTGGTGATATTCCCCCGTAACATTCTCGGTGACATTGAGTCACTGACATGTGGGTCCAGACACATATGGGTCCCACATGTCAGTGACTCAATGTCACCAAAAATGTCACGGGGAAATGTCACTGAATCTGCGTCCGTGAACACGTGTGAGTTCATGTGTGCAGCGTGCGTACACCGAGTTGACAGTGGTGGGGGGATTGTCGAGCGCACACACCTAGTCACATGTATCGGGAGCACGAGAGGGCGGGAGCGGCGTCGCGCGTGGCAGACGCGACGACAATAAGTAACGCTCTCGCGTCCTCTTCATGCAAACTTGAGACGGAATCGCGACCTCCTAATCACGACAAAGGTGATCTAATCCTGTAATTCTTTTGGCTGTAGTTATACCAACGCAAAAAAAAGCTGTAAACAATATATTATTTTCTTATTAAGGATGTGTTCATTTGGAATTGTTAATCCTTCTCCCAGCATGTAAAATGGAACAATAGATCAATATATGATTAATTAAATATTAGCTAAAATAACTTTAAAAAATAATCAATATAATTTTTTAAGCAATTTTACTGTATATTTTTTTAAAAAGAAAATACTCCATTTAACAATTTGGAAAACATACGTGTGAAAAAAAGAAAGTAGAAGTTTGGAAAGTGTATTATAGAACACAATCTTAAGACTTGGTAAGACTTAAGACTTTAGCACTAACTCATGATTGTCTTGATATCTTCTGCATGCTTTCTAACTATTCCCTCCATCTCATAATATAAGGCATGATCAAATTTGGCACAGTCTTCAAAATACTTAATTAGGCTGTGTTTAGTTCCTGAAAAGAGTTGGAAGTTTGGGGAAAGTTGGAAGTTTGGAAAAAAAAAGTTGGAAGTTTACATGTGTAGAAAAGTTTTGGATGTGATGTGATGTGATGGAAAGTTACAAGTTTAGAGTAGTTGGGGATGAACTAAACACGGTCTTAATCATGCAATAATATGAGCTTCGTTTTGCGTGTCGGGGAGGAACCCCTCCTCCCGAATACAACCTAGCTAAGTGAGCCTAAATATTGTTTAGGGTGTAAAGCATACCAACACAATAGTTCGGGGTTGCAAATTAGACTTTTTTTTCTTAATTTTAAACAGATTTCGCTGCTTTAATTATTTTAGCGGATGATCTGGTGGCACGCTTTCATCGACGCTAGTTAATCGATCTGTACTTCCATGGACACTCCGGCGGCCGCCGACTGGTCGGAGCTTCCGGCCGACGTGCTCGGCCTCGTCCTCCTCGAGCTCGAGTTCCCCGACCTGTTCCGCTCCGCCGCCGTCTGCAAGCTCTGGCGCGCCACCGCCCGCGACATACGCCGCCTCGGCCTCTACTCCCGCGCGCAGACGCCCTGCCTCCTCTACACCACCGCCGCCGCCGGCCCGCGCGCCGCCGTGCTCTACAGCCTCGCCGACAAGACGACGTCCTACACGGTCCCCCTCCCGGACCCGCCCATCGCGGAGCGCCACATCGTCGGGTCATCCCACGGCTGGCTCGTCACCGCCGACCACCGCTCCGAGCTCCACCTCCTCAACCCGGCCACAGGCGAGCAGCTCGACCTCCCACCCGTCGCCACCATCGAACACGTAAGGCCACTCTACGACGACGCCGGGAACCTCAACAACTACAAGTTGGTCTACTACGACGGCGGCGGCAACAGTCACCGGAGCAACGACGATGACATGCACACGGTGACGCACCCGCCGGAGACGTTCAGGGAGTTCTTGTATCTCAAAGCCGTCATCTCCTCCGACCCATCGCGCGGCGACGACTACACGGTGATGCTCATCCATCACCCATATCTTCAGCTCTCCTTCGCGAGATCCGGCGACAAGAAGTGGACATGGATCAAGATGGGGAACAATGAGTGTGAGTGGTTCGAAGATTGCATCTACCACGACGGCGTGTTCTACGCCCAGACCGTTCACGGCGCCATCCACGCCATTGATGTCGTCAGTGCTTCTTCCTCCTTCACCCATAGACTGATTCTCAAGCCGACCATGGGTGAATTGGGCACCCTCTACATTGTACGTACCACGGAAGGTGACATCCTGCAGGTCTTGCGAGTCACGGAAGAAGATGAAGGTAGCGAGCATAAGGACGTACGAACAACTGAAATCGGGGTGTACAAGGTTGACTACAAGAAGCAAGATCTTGATGACGTCGATGACATAGGTAACAATGCATTGTTTATTGGCACTAGTTACTCGATGTGCTTGCCAGTGAAGGATTATCCACACTTGATGCCAAATCACATATATTTCGACGATGACTACGGGTACTTGGTTCACCGTAAACATCTTCGTCGGGACGTTGGAGTTTATGATTATACGAATGACACTGCGATCGATGTGGAGTATCCTCAGCCGTGGCTGAATTGGCCACTAGCTCCAGTTTGGATTACTCCAAGTTTTACTAAAACTGCAAAATATAGTTGACTATATAAATGCGTGTAATGTTACCCTTTGTGTACATTTTTTTAGTAAATTTTATAAAACTATTGATACTTTAACTAAATTATCACAAAACTGCAGATTTATAATGATGTATCATAAAACTACTTCGTTTTGTTCCTTATTAAGTGATGTTTCGGACAATGTTGAGGTCAAACTTTTATAATTTTGACTATCAATAACTTTAAAAATATTTAGTTTAAAGGAACTAGAACAACATATATAAATTTATCTTTTAAAGTACTATAATAAAAGTAAACATACATTTATTTATTATATATATTATAGTAGAAAAATAAGATCAAACATATATCTTGTAGACCGTGTCATTGTCTAAAACGCCAATCAAAATGAAACCGGAGGGAGTACAGCTTTAATAATAAATTTATCACAAAACTACAAAACTACAGGTTTAACACTACTAGAAAAACAATTTTTTTATGGCATTACCCTATAATTGTCGCTGGTGGCTATATGTAAAAACCGCTAGCAAAAACATAACGAGGGGTGGGGGGTTATGGACTACCAGCGAAAACCGATTTTCACGGGTGGTCATGATAAGAGGTCGACCATAAAAAATAACTCTATTTTTTGAGGCGGATCTCTTAAGTATCCGCATTTTCGCTGGTAGTAGGTAAAGAGTACTGCTGCAAAAAAAAATTTCGAGGCGAATATATAATCCCACCGAAGATCTCAGTCTTTCCACCCCACCTACCCTTCTCCATCTCCCTCCTATCTTCTTACCCTTCTCCAAATCCACTCTTCCATCCTCCTCCCTCCCCACCGAGGCGCAGGCGACGGCGGCTCCGGCAGCGGCAAAGGGGATGGGTGGCGGCGGTGACCGGGCTCGGCGGCGGCCAGTCTCGGCGACGACGACACGTGGGCGATGGATCCGGCGGCGGGCTCTCCTTGTCCTCCTCCCTCCTCCACCGCTGCCAGTTGCCGTCGCCACCACCGCTGCGGGCTGCCATCGCCTCTACCGCCTCTCCGCCGCGAGCTCAGGGCCGGCCGGATCCGGCTGCCGCGACGTCGGGGGTGGCCGGATCCGCTGCCGCGTCGACGGGGGAGGCCGGAGCCACCACCACCACGACGGGGGAGGTCGGATCCGCCGCCGGG
The DNA here is from genome assembly GCF_034140825.1 of Oryza sativa Japonica Group. Taxonomy (NCBI): domain Eukaryota; kingdom Viridiplantae; phylum Streptophyta; class Magnoliopsida; order Poales; family Poaceae; genus Oryza; species Oryza sativa. The sequence goes on from NC_089046.1 coordinate 2,664,337, forward strand.
TCAACAGGGGAGGCCGGAGCCGCCGCCACCACGACGGGGGAGGTTGGATCCGCCGCCGCGATGACAACGTGACCGCTGCTGGGCCGCAGGCGGCGGATCCGGTCGTGACGAGCTCCTCCCCGTAGAGGGTGACGAGATCGGCGTATTGGGATTGGAATTGTGGGTTGGAGGATTGGGATTGGGGATTTTAGGGTTTTTTTTTTTTTTGCAGGAATGTGAAATGTGATTTTTCGGTTTGTAAGTTCATTTGTTCTTGATTTCTCTCTACCGTTCTCTGCTTGCTTTTCTTTCTCCTAGAGATCGATCGATAATTATTTGAGCTCTTATGGTGCATGTGATTGTTTATGCCAGCAAAAAGAGCATGGGTAAGTATCTGTGGAAATTTTTGAATGGTGGAGCGTTGACGGGGCTGACGGAGCGCCGCTTTTTTTTTTTTGAAACTTTGCAGTATTAACACTGGCGGCTCACAGTGTAACCAGCCAGCGATAATTCATTTTCCCTAGTGGCCTATCTTAGGCTAAACGCCAGCGAAAATAGATCTTTGCTGGCGGCTGGCTTAAGACGACCACCAGCGAAAATGAATTATCGCTGGCGTTCGATAACTGCTAGCGAAGATCTTGATTTTTATTGGCCTTTGTTTGTGGCGGCTCCAAATTCCGCCAGCGAAAGCCAAAATGGCCGCCATGAAAGATGGTTTTCGTAGTAGTGTAAGGCTAAGTATCACAAAACTAAAAATTTAATAATAAAATTACCACAAAACTGTAGAGTTTGGGGTTTAAACCCTTAGCACTAATGTTATGGTTAAGTTATAAACTTTCAAGTTTTGTGATTGAATTGATGTTAAACTTGTAGTTTTGTGATAAAATTTGTTATTAAATCTGTAGTTTTGTGATACTCCACCTTAAATTTGTAGTTTTATGATAAATTTGATGTTAAAACTATAGTTTTATGATTCATATATAACTTAAATTAGTTTAGTGAAATTTACTCTCTTTTTTGTTGATACTCAAATTGAAGCATCAGAATTCTCTGGCCATTTGATTAATCGATTTGGATGGAAACTTTAATTTGATATCCGATTTGTCCTCCAATATATCAACAAACCAGAGTGCTATAATATGCTATTATATGGATTCTTTTTCCTCGTTTTGCTATTTTTGTTTTGAGTAAAATGTAGGGCGGTCCTTAAACTTGTAGGAGTGTGTCATTTAGGTCCCTAAACTCTTAAAATGCATATACAAGTCCCAGAACTTGTCATAGTGTGTCATCTAGGTCCCAAATGACCACAGCCCCTTCAGGATATTACGTGGCGTTGATGTGACATGCCACACGGACATGACATGGCATTATTTTAACCGACAAATGGGACCCATTTAATTTCTCTTTCTTTTTCTTTTTTTTCTTCTCATTTTTTTCCCTTTCTTCTCTTTTCTATGTGATCCGTGTAGAAGAAAGGGAAAAAAAAGAATGAGAAGAAAACAAAAAGAAAAATAAAAGAAGAAAAAAAAAGAGAAAAAGACACGCCACGTCCACGTGGCATTGCCACATCAGCGCCACGTAGGATCCTAGAAGGGATGTGTCAATTTGGGATCTAGATGATACACTTTGATAAGTTATGTGACTTGGATATGTATTTTAAGAGTTTACGGACCTATATGACACAACCCTACAAGTTTAAGGACCGCTAATGCATTTTACTCTTTTGTTGTCTACTCCCTCCGTTTCTAAATATTTGACACCGTTGACTTTTTAGAACATATTTGACCATTCGTCTTATTGAAAAACTTTTGTGAAATATGTAAAACTATATGTATACATATAAATATATTTAACAATGAATTAAATGATAGGAAAAGAATTAATAATTACTTAAATTTTTTAAATAAGACGAACGGTCAAACATATTTAAAAAAAGTCGATGGCGTCAAATATTTATAAACGGAGGGAGTATTGACTAACGACCGACAACTTTTTAAATCTATGAATTTTGTACTCCCTCCTTTTTATATTGTAAGATGGTTTGCCCTCATCTAGATTTAATAGCATCAATATAATTTTATATACATCTTATCTTAACTACTTACAAAATTGATAACTTTCCATTAGTACACTGCTGGAGAAACCCACAATAGTCTCGGTTTGCAACCCCCTTTAGTCCCATGTTGACCACGAATCCAGGTCTAAAGATGCGATCTTTAGTCCCGATTGGTGTGTTACCAACTGGGACTAGCGCTACCTTCTTTAGTTTTTTCATTGTTTTTTGTTGTTTGCATATTGATTTTGAACTAAACTCAACAATAAAATCATCCACGTTCATAGAAACATAAAAAAATCATCCACAAATTCAGAGATCGAATCAACATACTCAAATTGTTATAAAAAATTCACATCACAAATTTACAGATGCAAAAACATCACAAATCATCCACTTGTCTACGCCGGAGAAAAAGTCGCGCAGGCCCACGGCGCCAGGCCACCTTCGCTCGCTCCTCGCTGTTGCTGCTACAAGAAAAGGAGAGGATAAGAGAGAGGAGAGAGGAGGAAAGGGAGGAGGAGGAAAAGGGAGGAGGAGTTTGTAATCGAGAAGGAGAGGATAAATGTGAGGGATTATATCCCACACGTTGATTTAGTCCCGGTTGGTAATATCAACCGGGACAAAAGATAGTAGGGGTTAGACGTTTTTTGATCCGGGACTAAAATGATCTTTAGTTCTAGTTAATGTTGTTGGGCTTTTCAACCGGAAAAAAAAAGATGTTTAGTTCCTGTTCCTATTGGAATGGGACTAATATGATTTTTGGCTGACCCAGTAGTGGTAACACCTTATTTTTGTCTGTCAATCGTCCGATTCTCAATCTCTCCATAATAGCCGACTCGGGAACGACGAGATCCGGCTGTTGATAAAAACTACTTCAGTTTATCCCGAATTCGTTGGGATGGGAACTGAGCCGAAATCCACGGGATTTAGCGCAAGATTGATGGAGCTTTCTTGAGGAAATTGTAGAGGAGATTGGGAGGAACCTATTATAATATCCAATTTAGAAAGGGGAGCAAAGGGGAGGTGGGATTGGAAGGAGAGGCAGCGCCGGCTTCGCACGGGCACAGGGGTTCGGTCTGGAGGAGCGAGCGGGAAGAAGACGGCAATGTGGCACGTGGGCCCCGAGCGATAGAGAGAGAGGAGGGACCGAGGGAGGCTCCTAGACTTGCTCTGCTGCTGCTGTGCCGAAGGGGAAAGGAAGAAAGCAAACAGGCCGAAAGGAGGAGGAGACAAATTAGACTTGACCGGAGAGAAGGCAAGCCTGCTGGAGAGAGGGACAGAAAAACAGACTTCACTGGAATTGGTCCAAGAAGGAGGGAGGATTTTAATTACTTTTCCATTTAAATTAATCACTGAAATGATCTTTGAATTTTCAAAAACACTTAAAATGCTTAAATAATTCCAAGAAAAATCAAGAAAATAGTTGGACACTCAAAAGTATTTAAAAAAATATTTATCTAGATCATTTAATGATTAATAATTGTTTAAATAATTATTGAATTATTCTTTGTATTGTTAAAATTAATAAAAGAAAATTTCAGAGAGTATAATTAATTATGGAGAATTTAATAATGATTAAATCCAGCCATGTTTTAATTAGGAAATTGTATTTCTCACATTAAACTTCACTTGTAAATTAGTGAACAAAATCCACAATCCCTTGTGAGAAGGAAAATAATATTGACTTGGACATTCATTTATGTTCTTCAAGGGACTACATGAATGGAAATGATGCCGGAGGAACCAGTAGCAAATTGAATGATAGGGCAGAGGTGTCTAGTAAGGACAAAACTAGTGTTTCGGAGCTGGAGGATGGAAATGTTTGTTCCCATCATGGGATTGAAGAGCCTAATGAAGAATCAATGCAAGGCATTGTAATGGAACAAGAAGAATTAAGTGATTCAGAGGAAGATAGCCAGCATGTCGAATTTGAACGTGAGGAAATGGATGATTCTGATGAGGACCAAGTTCAAGGTGTCGACCCCTTGCTGGCTCAAAACAAGGTAATATTGCAGTTTAGCACATATCTGTTATTCTAGTATCATTTTACTGTTCATTTCTGGATGTAGAATTCTACTGATTTCCCCATTCTCTAGAATGATTTCACCAATGGCTTTTAACATATCTATTGCACTCTGTTGCTTATATCATGGAAGGTTACCTTTGTATGATTGCTTTTGCAATTTCTTGGACTTACCTGAATAAAAAAGTGAAGCATCACATTGTCACATGTTCAATCAATAATTGGTGACAACGCTGCAATTTTCCCTGAAAGATCTCATGTTTGAACCTTTCTTCTATGAATTAATGCTTGCAATATGTTCTTTCTCCTCTTCCTTTTGACATGCTGATAGGCTGATAGCTATAGATGTTTCCTTGTGCAGGAGGTTTCAACATCAGTGGGTTGTGGGGAGTATGAAGGTAGTAATAATCAGAGCCAGAACCAACAAATGGTGTGTTTAGTTCACACCAAAATTGAAAGTTTGATTGAAATTGGAACGATGTGACGGAAAAGTTGGAAGTTTGTGTGTGTAGAAAAGTTTTAATGTGATGGAAAAGTTGAAAGTTTGAAGAAAAAATTTGGAACTAAACTCAGGCCTACAGGTGAGTAAACAGGGTGCAGCAACGCAGAAACCACAGAGGCTTTCTAATGCCACACCAGCAAGAGAAAAGCTGAAGGGGGATAATGCGAAACGTATAGGATCTAGAACAAGCCCACGATCATCCACGTCCCCTACAACTGAACCTAACCAAACGAAAACCAGAAGGCCTAAAGCTCAGCAGGTACAGATTGGTGCCGAGCGCAAGTCCAGTGATTCAAGAAGAAGCAGAAAAAAACCTGCTCCAATTTCCAGCATCTTGTCTCATTTGCACATCGGCTACCTGTTTGCCTGGCCGCAATATTCTCCAGATGATAGCACGGCAATCTGCTGTCATTCGCATTTCTGTGAACGGAGCAGCAAGATCAACATTCGAAGGTGAGACCTTGCAAGTACATGTCCACTGTTGAATAGCAACTAAGCAAGACTGAAGTGGTGTTCCTTGCTTCACCTCTGACACCATTGACACATTAGCCTGCCATTGAGTAGTTAATTGCTTTTGATTGACTTGACTGAGTTTGTGTCCTCTCCACTCTCCAGGAAAGTCTCAGCGAGTCATGTGTTGTGTTACAGCTTGTAACATGAGCCAATGTGTTAATGTTTCTGTAAAGTTGGCGTAGCGCCATGGCCATTGACGCTATAATGTTAGTAATGTTGATTAGTGCATGGCTTATTTGGTTGCACATCCATTTTTCCTACCATCACATATCTTCAACCTGTACTGCTTGTTATTTAGATAGCTCACTCCAATTACATATTGCAAGCTTGTAAATATTTTTCAAGAAGGCATTTCATTCCTTAAAACATTTTTCCCCAACGGAAACCGTTGGCCGGAATTGATTTCGCCTTATTTGTAGAGAAATAGCATACACAGAACAGAATGTACTGATGTATATACGAGGGTTAACGACGTTGTGAAACCGCTAATGGTTAGTTTGTGAAAACTGATACAGTATGTTTTAGCTGTTTTTTTTACGGTTTTTACTGGTTTTTGGTAAAATGGTGAGGAGCGGTTTTTAATTTAAAACGGAAAGGTAAACCCTGGGAGTACAATTCAGTCGTTCAAAGAAACAGAAAAAAAATCATCAGTGCCTCAGAGGCAGAAATCACCTGTAATATGTGTATAATCATTGTTGTATGTGTGAAGTATATATTTCCCTATTTTTGGCATAGCTAAATTAATCCTTTATTACACAAAATCTATGGCCGTCCAGCGTAATTATGCACTCCTGTCCACTCGTCCAACAACAACCTGCTAAATTTGCGTCTTGCAAAGATCACCTGTTCATATAATACTCTGCAGGGCTCCCCTCTGAAAAAAGTTGAGATTTCAGACAATTAACATCACTAGGAGAGAAATCAAGAAACAAGCTAGCCAGCAATGGTGTCTCTCCGCGCGGCCATCGTCCTCGTCGTCGCCGCCTCGTCGGTCGCCGTCGCCTTCTCTCGTACGCCACGCACCCCGAAACTAATTGCATCGATCGATCGATCAGCAATGGCGAATGGCGATTGAATTGATTTGGATGGATGCAGATGCGGAAGGGAACGAGGGGCCGGACTTCACCTACATCGAAGGCGCCATGGACGGGCCGTCGAACTGGGGGAAGCTGAGCCCGGAGTACAGGATGTGCGGCGAGGGGAGGTCGCAGTCGCCGATCGACATCAACACCAAGACCGTCGTCCCGCGCTCGGACCTCGACACGCTGGACCGCAACTACAACGCCGTGAACGCCACCATCGTCAACAACGGCAAGGACATCACCATGAAGTTCCACGGCGAGGTCGGCCAGGTGATCATCGCCGGGAAGCCGTACAGGTTCCAGGCGATCCACTGGCACGCGCCGTCGGAGCACACCATCAACGGCAGGCGCTTCCCGCTCGAGCTCCACCTCGTCCACAAGTCCGACGCCGACGGCGGCCTCGCCGTCATCTCCGTCCTCTACAAGCTCGGCGCCCCGGACTCCTTCTACCTCCAGTTCAAGGACCACCTCGCCGAGCTCGGCGCCGACGAGTGCGACTTCAGCAAGGAGGAGGCCCACGTCGCCGCCGGGCTGGTGCAGATGAGGTCGCTGCAGAAGCGCACGGGGAGCTACTTCCGGTACGGCGGCTCGCTGACGACGCCGCCGTGCGGCGAGAACGTGGTGTGGAGCGTGCTCGGGAAGGTGAGGGAGATCAGCCAGGAGCAGCTGCACCTGCTCATGTCGCCATTGCCGACCAAGGACGCCAGGCCGGCGCAGCCGCTCAATGGCAGGGCCGTCTTCTACTACAACCCGCCGGGCAGCGCCGTCTCCTTCCAGGAATTCGCCAAGTGATTCTTTCTTTTTTTTTTCTTTCTTTTTTTTTTGGTTTTTTGTATTTGATGTTGAGTTGATTTGATTAACATTTCGACGTATGATATGCACTATATATAATTAATTAACATCGCAAAATACTTTTTTTTTCGAGAATACATAAAGGGCTCGCGTATCTTTGTATTAACTAGTGGGGGTGGGGATTAATTACTATATGCTTGGACATTTTTCCGTTCTTCAAGATTGACGCATCGATCGATAAATGTATATATTTGTAGCTAAGAAGGGGTAAATATACTAGGAGAGAATACACTCTATTGTCATTGAGTTTGTCTCTGTCAACGATTTGCTACTGACATTGTATGTTTCTATCAGCGATTTATCAATTGTTTGCTAGGTTTTCCCCCGTTGTTCTACTCTTCCGTGTCAAAGAGTGCATGTCAGATTAAGCAGAACCACCAGCTAATCCCCTTCGATGCGCAGCCACCGCGCCGCACCACCGGCCGGGGCTTGAGATGGGAATTGAAGCACGACGGAGATCGAGACTCTTCTACTTTCAAGATATGATGGTATAGTCTTACATAGGTGTAGGATCGAACAGTAAGAACTAATTCAAGCAGAGGAGGGGTGAATGGTTGTAGTACCAAAAAAACAAAACTTTTAGCGGAATTAAAAGTTACCCTCGAATCGATGTCGATCGGTCTGACTGGAATAGATCTGCCGGTCTGACCACATCGATGCCACCGGTCTGACCAGTATAGATCGCCCGATCTCACCGCCCGAAGATGCCGAAGTCGCCTGTCGCCGCCACCAGTCTGACCACCGTGTACTCGCTGGTATGACCGGTACAAAGCCGTCGGTCTGACCAGTGGTGTCTCGCCGGTTGGACCGCCGAACCCGAGCAAACATAAATTGAAGAACTCTCAAAGTAAATGACAACTTTATTACTTATCTCTGTGTTTACAAAGTGTAGCAACAGCACTCCTCACGAAAATCTCGACTAAACTCGAAACCCTAACTATTCTCTCAACTCAATGCTCTCAAAAGCGATACCGAGAGGCCACACCTCCCTCTCTATTTATGCATGAGGTAGACAGCCTAAAGCCACAAACCAAACTTATACAAGAAGTCCTAATCCACCTAGGAAACCTTCCCATACAAGAAACCAACTTTATAAACTCCAATTGCACCAAATTTGAACTCCTTCCAAATTCGACTCCGCATCACATAGACACACAATATCTCCATTGTATGCCATATAGAATCTTCACCAACCACGTGCATTGATCTTTAGCCTAAGTATCTCGCATGATATCTGATCATCCGGACATCACCTTATCTCCAAGTTGACTCCCGATCCATCACCGGCAACACTCTCCCGAGGCGTCAAGATTACCTACACATGAATCAACTAAGAAACCATATTCCAAGAACAAGCTATCTCCAACTTGACTCATTGTTAGCAAACAACAGTATTACATACGCATAGTATCCATCTAGAAGTCATAAACACATATAATCCACGGATATCCAATGAAACAACCCGAAACCGAAACCGACACAGAGTCGGTCGGTCAGACCACTGGCTGGCCGGTTTAACCGCATGCATAGCTTCAGTCTGACCGGCAGCACCTGCCAGGTCTGACTGGACCAAACATCCAGCAGCACCTGTTCATCACCTGCAAATTCAATAATCTCCAAAACCACTTCGCCAATAATCTCCAAATATCAAAATCAATAATCTCATATGCCAATTATTCATCACAAAATAAGAATCAAATACACTTTGATTTTACAATAGGTGCTCATAGAGATAAAGTATGTGTGTACTCATAGTAGGTGAGTGCACACGCGTTATATGTGTCTGCATTTGTACTATCTTTCTAAAAAAAGGAGAGTGTATATGTGGCGTGCACATCTTTCGTGTAATTGAGAGAGAACAAACAATATAGGAATAAGTACACTTGAGGCCCCTTAACTTGTTAATGAATTCGATTTTCGTCCTCCAACCAGAAAACCAGATACAACAGGTTTCTCAATTGTCAAAATCAGTGCCGATAACTAGATAAGGTCCCTCGATGGTTTGCACGACAGTTTTGGTTGACGTGGCGTCTATGTGGCTAATTTGATTCGGTCTTCATCTGACGTGGCGTTTACATGACAATTCGATCTAAGAAAAATAATAAACCTCGTGGGATCCACATGCCAGTTTCACACAAATTAATAAAAAAATAGTGGGACCCATGTGGGCCAGCCCACATAATTATTCTCAGCCCTCCTCTTCTTCCTCCTCTCTCGGTCTCTCTACATAATATTATTAATTTGTGTGCGAAACTGCATGTGGGTCCCACGGGGTTTATTATTTTTCTTAGATCGAATTGCCACGTCAATGACACGTTAGATGAAGACAGAGTCAAATTAGCCACGTAGGTGCCACGTCAGCCAAAACTACCATCCAATCTGCCGAGGGACCTCATGTGCACTGGTTTTGACAATTGAGGGACACGTTCTATCTGGTTTTCCGGTTGGAGCACAAAAATTGGATTGGTCGACAAGTTAAGGGACCTCAGGTGAACTTATTTCCAACAAATTGTAAATGGGCCGAGTAGAGCCAGCCCAGCGGCTACTGGCCTTGGTCCACCTTGGCTATATATATGAATGGGCCTCAGATTCCTCGGCCCAGGCGGTACACGAGCAAAGCGAGGCGATTCTTCTTCTTCTTCTTCTCTGGTGGTGTGGTCGGGAAGCTAAACCCGGGAGAAGCCGCAGCGCAGCGAGGGTGACGAGGAGGAAGACGAGGGGAGAGAGAGAGAGAGAGAGGGAAGCAGCATTGGGGTTCGTCGCCTCCAGATCTCCGTCTCCGATCCGGCGACTGAGCTCTCGATCGCCTCCTCCTCCCCGCCGGCAACCGCCGCCTGCTCTGGGTTCGCCATCGATGCATGCACCCTGCTTTAATTTACTCCTCGTTCGTTGCTCTCTCTCTCTCTCTTATCCCCTATCGATTCGATTCCTTCGAGTTGATGAGCAGGTCCCCTCCGCGATCGATGCCATGGATGTGAAGGGTCGCTCCGCCTCCGCGCCCGCATCGCCGTGCGTCGTGCTCGGGGACGACGCCGCCGATGCCGCAGCGGTGCGTGTGTCCTCTTCCTCTTCCTCTTCCTGCCTCTGGTTCGATTGGTTTGCGATTCGATGCGCTCGTGCTCCTAGTTTTGCTTTTGCGCTCAAGAGAGTTTTTGTCTGGGTAGTAAGTAGTAACCACCGCCTAATTAACTACTCCTACTAGTTAATTGATGATTGGATGATGCCGCGTGTTACATAGCTGCCTGTTCAATTTCGATCAATACAAAAACTCGTCCGTGCTGTGATTTTTTTTTTTAATTTCATTCTGTTTCTCTGCCTATTGAGCAAGACATTGTTACTAGAGGTGTTATGGTTTGATTTTGTTTTTTCTTCACAGGTTGCCAAAGTTGATCGGAAATATGGGAGTATGCTCAATGCTGGGAGTCCACTCCAAATTCTTTACACAGATCAGTTAGCTGATGCGAAAGGTGGTCTTAAGGTTAGTTTCCTCACTCAGTTGTTATTGTTGTTTCATTACAATATCTGCCTCCTTGGCACCTGTATCTTGTGGGGAGAAGAAAAATGAGAAATTATGCTTTCTGGAAGTGAATCGAGTTTGTGACCAGACATTTTGTATTTTTGGCCCTTCCCAGTCACACGCCTTCTGAAGGTGGTTGATATTGTGATCTGCAACAACAATATATGACATTCTTCTGTCCTCTTTTTTTATTCAGGCAAATGCACCATGTGAAATAACTTCTGTTACAGAATGCACCTGCCCTCTAGAACTACAAGGCATGTTGAAGGAGGAATGTGTTGATCAGTACAAGCTACTATCTGACAGGCTGCTTGCCAAGGTAAGGTTTTATACTTATTCACACATATGCTTAATCTATTTGAGCTTCACGGGTTGTTTCAGCAGTAATTTTCTTGCTATATATTGAAATCTTAAGACTAGATCGGCTTGTGAAAACCAGAACTCTTAGGAATGACAACAAAAATATTTTTCAGATAGTTCCCAAGGTTGCAAGAGTCAAGAAACCAGTTTCCAGTTCAGAGGTATATGCAGAGTTTGGTGTTTCTGCATATTCAAAATATGGTACAAGAACAGTGAGTACATCATTGAGAGGTAAGCCCTTTTCCCTTAGCTATTGAAGTGGCTATGACTGCTGAACTTTTAAGTATGTTTTGAGGCTTTTTTTATGATTTGTCATATATGTTTGCTAGTGGTTAGCTACTTAGCTGTGTGACACATTTGCAGTTTTAACTCGATGTATTCAATTTAAGGGGTGCTTGTTACCATTGCTGAAGAAAAATCACTGCAAATAGTTCACTACTGTTCTAATTCTTGCTGACTGTATCTACTTTACCTTATGAGTTATGATTAGTTGATAATGATACAATTCTAGTGTTTTTCTAACTTTTAGATATTATTTAACTAGATTAGCATTTTTGCTTATTTCCTCTAAATGTGTTTCTCTTTCCATGTTTTTCAGTTCTTAAACTGAGTCAGATGTGGGTTTTATTCCTGGTGATCCTTCTCTTAGTCTGTCCTGTCTATTCATTAACACATGATGGAAGTGCAGAGATTGGTACTTGTCGGTTTGACAAAACGAGTGTTGCTGCACTCTCTTGCAAACAGCCTGATGGGAAATGGAGGCCACCCTCAGTGACATGTTGTAATGCATTGCTGAATGCAATTGATCATTTGCCAGCTAGCAATGAGAGCGGAGTGTGCTGTCTGTGTCGCTATTTGCAACTAAGATACCCTAATGATGGGCATGGATTGGTATCATCTTATGTTCTATGCCAGGGAAAGGATAGGCATATTGTCACTACATGGTCTTCTTTTCCAATCACATCATGTTATACAGGTATACATTTCATTTCTGTTACCTTTACTATTCCATCTTAAGATCTGGAGTAAATTAAAGTCTCTAAATATTTTTCTGTCTTGTTTTAATCAGTATGCAGGCAGGAAAAAACTTCATCGAGTGGTATGAGTAACCCTGTCCAGAAGGATCATCCTGTGAGAAATGCACATGGAACTGGCAATGAGGTCTTCAAGATCCCTTGGATATTTGGTTCAGTGGCATTCTGTGTGATATTACTTATTTTCCTTTGGTACCTGTGGTGGTCTAAGGCAGCATCAAATGCATGCCAACTGCAGTCCCTTCCCCTGAACCGAAATTGGAGGCTGTCATCAGATGGTGGTCCATGGGCTGAGCGCAGGCGATCCTCTGGGAGGCGTTCATCGGCACAACTGAAGGAGCGCAGGATGTCATATTCATAAACTTCCCTGAACAGTTGGAAGGATTGGAATATCTGGTTCTAAACAAGTTCATTCTTCTTTCTTGACGGGCAGTGCTTTAATTGTTGGTATGATATGCATTGTTGAGGATGTGATGGTGTTTTTGTCTCAAGGATTGCACATACGTGAACATAGCAATTCACAACTGCTATTGCTTAGGAGTTCTGATATGCCAAAGAATGTTGTCTGAATATAATGGCCATGTTTAAGTGCAGTAAGTCTGTGACATTGTACATCAGTTATACTGTCTAAAACCTAACAATGAGGAGTTCCAGACCAGTGCACAAAGATACTTGCTACTTTTTTTTGCGTGTGTGTGGAAACTACTCACTTTGTCAACATGCCCTGGCCTTAAAGCCAAAGTTCATGGCTTGGATGTCAAAAACAAGCTTAAATGATCTGACAGCTCTATTCCCTAGCATTTGGACCCCTCGGACACCTGCATCATCCGGCAGAAAAGTGGAGCAAATTACATTGTTTGAGCTTTCATAGAATGCATTTTCCACTGGCAGCTTCAAGGTAGACCTGATAAGTTTCATCTCCACTGTTGGAAAGTCATTCCAGTTTGCTGAGCCACTGTTTGAAATGAAGCAAATCCTCCTTTCATCCCATCCTCTGGTATATCCCTTGGCTTGCATTTCCTTCGTCATCGCTTTGTCCAGTGCATCAAACACCGGGGATAAAATGTATGTATCAGCAGTGCCAGAATCAACAATTGTCATCTTGGATATATAGATATATGGATCAATTTCAAGCCTGATTCCATTGACCATCATATCAAGCTGCTGAATAGCATATGCTGGTTTATGATCGTAGTAGATCAATTTTGTCCACATAAGATTGATATCTCTGGCATATGGCCCAATGGTCAGTGACCCTTCATTCTCATGATCTCTGGGGAAGCAGTAAGAAAACGCGGTATAATCTGTCTGCTGACATACCTGGTTGAAGAATGAGTAACTTTTAGTCCCAAAACCAATTATCCCAGCATTGACTCCATTGTAAAGATTATCTTCTCCACAGCCAAAGATGAAATTATCAATGCTTCTGTTGCTGGCAAGAGTGAGCCTGTCTTTCCCTAAGTACCCAACTGAATACTCTCCTGACCCATATCTTAAGCTGTAGATACAAGTATCATCCTCTTCTACACACCCATACTCAACAGCAAGATCCATGTGCATGCCATTGCAAGCCTCAGTTGAGCACCCAACTTTACTGTAAGTTGAAGAATTGTAAGGGTTGAATATTTGTCCAGCTTTTGCAGCTTGGTCATAGCATTTTATCTGACAATTTTTACACTGAACCCAGGAGAGAGTTGAGCCGGTGTCAATGGTCACAAGATTGAAGACAGGTGGTGTGCCAAGGCTGATGCCCATGAAATACTTGTTCTTGCGCATGCTATCATCGCCTATGACGGTGGAGGAGTCTGCAGGTATGTTTGCTGGCTGGATCATTGTAGATATGAAGGAATTGTTTATGTGGAACACAGAGAATGTAAAGGCTCCATTCGTGTTTAAACCAATACCTGTGTTGTTCAGGAGAAAAACAGTGTTTCATGAATCAAGAACAAGAACACATAAGTATGATGTGTTAAGAATGTTTGGCTTACCAATATTAATGCAAGGACTACAGGTAAACTACCATGACATAGTTGCAAAAGAAGTACTTAATCTTGGTTTGTTGATGGTTTTTATATGTTGCCTCGTGTCATAAGTGTGTTTATTTTTCATGATTCCATATTTAATACGAAAAATCCATACCTAACCGAATTGCATTCTGATGGAATAGAATACCCATGCAAATTGCAAAATAAAACTACCTTGCACATCAGGTTTACAAGATCACTTCTGACAGCAAAAGAAAAAAAATTAGTATTTCACCTGCCAAGCTTTTTTGGGGGAAAAAAAAGATGGCACTTTGGTATGGCATTCCAACGTAAAGCAGAGCTTTCTTAGCTTCGATTGTGAGCATAATTAACAGATTAGATGAAAAAAAAGGAATGACGAGCGCATTTTCTAGAAGCCATAGCATCATATAGCAGTAAAATTTGAAACTTCATTTCTGAGTTGATTTTTTGCTTTACTCATCATAGTCAAGTTTTCAGCATTGGCTTTTAAACTGCTAATAATATGGATATAGAAGTTCTGCCCATAGCTTAAACGATCATAGCATAATACAGTTGAAATTAAAAAATTAAAAGTCATTAACCACACATTTGACTGAATTTTGTATAACATACAAATCGCGGCCACCCATGTATACGTTTTTCATGTAATCGGGGGAAAAAAAACGGAAACATGATTACCGTAGGTTGATGAGGAGGCTGGACTAGTAATGCTCATGCACAGTCGAATTGTGCACCATAGCGAAATCACCATGACAGCCAAGAACAGCTCCATCAACTATGTCGATCTTCACAAAGTCTAAGCTAGGTGCTGAGTAATAAAATGAAATGTCTCTAATTCTCCTATTTATTATATGGGTTTTAATTAACACATGCTGCCTGACAATATGCATGCTCCAACTACCAACAATAACAGATATTTCATCACGATGAATATGCTATTTCTTTTTTTTTCTCCCCTAGAAATCCACTTAATTTCTCTACTGTTTGGCTGACATGTGGGCCCAACAGGCAAAACCCTTCCTGTTCTATCTCATTCTCATCGTCCTGGATTAATTAATCCAACCCGAAAATGAATCGGATTAGGATCCAACGAACCCGAAGAAGAATCGGATTAGGATTCAACGAGGCAGATTTAAAGCCAAAGCGATCGAATTTCTCTACAGAGATTGCTCGATCGATCGATCGATGATGGCTCGCCACATCTTGGCGGCGGCGGCGGCGACGGCGCTGGTGTTGCTATGCTGTTTTCATCTGCCGGCGACGGCGATGATGGCGGATACCATCAGGTACGGGCCACCGAGGGTGCCCCACCGGCTGGGCACCGTCATCGCCGTCGACCTCGGCAACACCAACTCCTGCGTCGCCGGCTACGGCGACGAGGCTGATGCGCCGCCGCTGTTCCGGCTCTGCATCCCCACCTCGGTCGCCTTCACCGGCGACGGCGACGCCCTCGTCGGCGAGGCTGCCAAGAACCACCCCGCCGCCATCTCCGGCTTCAAGCGCCTCCTCGGGACGAGGTTTGGCTCGCCGGAGGTGCGGCGAGCTGCCGAGCACCTGCCGTACAAGATCGTCGACTGGTGCACGATGGCTCACATCGAGGTGAACGCCGGCGCCGGCGGCGCGGCGAGGAGCGTGTACGCCTCCGACGTGGCCTCCATGGTGATCGCCGAGCTGAAGGCTCGCGCCGAGGCTCGCCTCGCCGGCGGCGGGAAGAAGGTCCACAACGCCGTCGTCACCGTCCCCTACTACTTCTCCGACGGCCCACGTGAGGCGGCCATGAACGCCGCCAGGATGGCCGGCCTGACAACCGTCCGGATCATCGACGAGCCCACCGCCGCCGCCGTCTCCCACGGCCTCCACCACGGCCGCCTGCGCGACGGCGGCAACGTCCTCGTCCTCCACGTCGGCGGCGGCACCTCCGCCGCTACCGTCCTCACCTACGACAACGCCGTCTTCGAGGCCGTCGCGTCGCGCCACGACGCCCACCTCGGCGGCGATGACTTCGACGCCAGGATCGCCGGCCGCTTCTCCCAGCTCATCAAGCGCGACCACGGCGGCGGCGTCGACGACATCGCCCCCGCGAAGCTGAAGTCGCAGTGCGAGCTCGCCAAGAGGACGCTGAGCAGCCACGACGTCGCCCAGGTGAACCTCCACGCCACCAACCTCGCCAATGGCGCCTTCTCCTTCTCCGGGTCACTGACGAGGGCGCAGTTCGAGGAGCTCAACCACGACCTGTTCGAGAAGGTCATCTCCCTCGTGGACGCGGCAATGGCGGAGGCCAGACGCGCGGTGGCGGGGTTCGACGTGATCGATGAGGTGGTTCTCGTCGGTGGAAGCACAAAGATTCCGAGGATTCGAGAGCTCATCAAGAACTACTTCGCCGGGAAGGAGGCGACGGTGAAGGCGACGGCGAGCATTGGCGGCGGGGCGGTGGTGGTGGTGGAGCCTGAGGAAGCTGTCGTCCATGGCGGTGGGCTTCTGAGCCATCCCATGGAGGATGGCTACCATTGCATGGGAGCCGGTGGTCGCCGTCAGATAGGGTCGCCAATGGATCGCTGTTACCATGAATTTTAGCTGAATTTGAAATTTAGACTCTCTTGTGTACAACTACTGTTGTATTAATCGTTGATATAAGAGATGTAGTGACATAATAGATGCTCTCTTCGTTTCAAATTAATTGTTCTAACTTTATCCTAAATACTTCTATCAATTTTTAAAAATTCAGATTCATTGGAGAGCTATACCTGTAGGCCCAAAACAGTCCGAAGTTATTTTTTATGGAAGTATCGTTTGGTAGTGGTAAATAATTCAACAACATATGAATTATATGTTATACAAAAATATTTCTCAAGCTGAATCTAAAAATTGTATGAATATTTACAAATTTATAGTCAAAGGCTCTCTTTGGCATAGTTCTTCGAGTTGGGTGTTGCTAGCTCAATAAATCAATGAATCTAGATTTGCGATTACAATGATAACGTTAAGATAAATTATTTTGATTCTATTTTAAATGAAATTTAAAATTTCTAAACATCTGGTGACAATATTTTGGCCTGAATTCACTCGGATTTGTTTCCCTCGGATTAGTCTCTGCATGAATTAATTAGCAGTTGTGATACGTTTCCTTCCCACGCACGCATGCGGCCAGCAACATATAATCTAGCTTGGCCCAAAATTGATGAGTACACACATCATGTGTCGATGCGGCTAGGTGAAGAGATTAAAGAAATTACAAATAAAAATTGTGTCACTGCGGGAATCCCACGACCTTCACGTCGCACACACATACCTTTCCTACTCAGGTACAAGCGTTTCTTATATTTAGATGAGACTTGCGTGCTAGTTATATTACAGTAATTACAGTATATTTATATTGTAGTTACATTCGTGTGATTTTAATGAAAAAATTGTTAGGTGATATATAGGTAGTGATTTAAAGATATGCCAAACAGGGTCAAAGATATGAGTGTTTAATTTAGGATAAAATTAAAACGATAAGTAATTTAAAACAAAGAGAACATAAATTATGTTGTGAACGGCTGATTCGAGCATTAGTTTCATGCAGTGAGACTTACATTAAGCTGTAATTAAGCAATACCAGTTCAACTCAAAGCTTATCACTCATAGATCACGCTTCTCTATGGCAATATGGCATAATCTAAAACAGTTAGAAACCCAAGAGCACATCATATCACTTTGGTTGTAGCATACCAAATCTTTGAATCAGTGATGTAGCACATGGGCAATTACAAATATATTTACAAGTTTTGGGTTGTTCTAGAAACCTGGGATTAATTAGGCCAATTCGAAATGCATAAAGAAAAAGTATAAAACGATTGGTTCAAGCTCTATCCTACTAGTGAGTACTTTTGTTTGTTTGAAGAAGTCTCTGACGTTCATCACGAGTAACAACTAACGGATCACTAATTGAGTTGTCGTGTGGCTTGTGCACTGAAGTCCTTTTCTAATCTATGGTCGAACCTTTCTGGTCTTTGGTCACTTGGAGCTCATCAGTTTGGACTATTTGTTCAAACATTTCCTCTTTAACTTTATTCTTTATGATGTTGACAAGACAGGGACAGTATTAATGGACTTGCAAATAGCGGAAGAAACAACGGTTATATATGCATATTTTCGTCAATTATAAATGATAGTTGTTATTTGTATCTTTAGCATTATGCTCCGAGTAGTTTCTTATAATTAATTTGTGATTTTGTCGTTCACATTAATTGGCTCTAGCTTTTTCGAAGCAAATGCCCAAAAAAATTACTACATTATTAAAAAACAATGGGCTCTGAATTCTAATAATTAATTAACTAGCCAGTGGCCTCTGGTACAGTTTTCAGCTAGATTATGTCTTTTGCACCATACTTCCTTGCTTGATGCTGTTTAATCAATCATGCCCTATGGCTACCCTGATTAATTAATACAAAGTTTATTCCAAATACCACTGTATCAATTATCTTCAGAGTTTATTTCAGATACCTGATCTGTATAAATCATCAGAGTTTATTTCAGGCAACACCGTATCAATCATCTTCGTTTTGTTCTGATGCTCTAGCCAGTTCATAGGAGGTGACAGGTAATATATGACGCAGAATGAGAACTAAAAAATAATTATCGCCTTAATTTAGGAACAAACCACAAAAACAAAATGAAGTTGCCCTGCAAACGTGATGGTACTACTAATCAGCCAGTACACTCTAAAGCCATGAAAAAATATGTATGTTCGTTCTTGTAGCAAGAAAAGTATTTTGTTACGCATGTCAACTCCAGTTGCAATGTGAACATGCCATGGAAAATTTGAAATCCACATTCCGTTCTTACGTACGGTCAATATGCGCCATATTGCAAATTCTTCGTGCGCTATAATTAGTTTGACAATAATGTCATGATTTATTAGAGTCTTCCCTCGGCAGGTTTCGCCGTTTAGAGAGGGGTTACTCTTCGCCTCACGGTAAACACAAAGAACTAAACAAAATCTATCAAAAAAATTACTTTTTTCTTCTAAACTTTACCCCGTTACGCACCCAGACCCTTCCTATCACCGACGATAAGACATACATCATGTATAGATTCATAGTCAAGGTTTGTCTATTATTTTTGGACGGAGAGAGTAGATGGTAAGGGAAACCCTGCTCCTCCACGCATGCTTATAGCTGTTGGCAAGAGAAAAAAATCAGCATTAGTCTCGATTCTCTGATCTTGGTCTAAAGATGCTCCGTTGAAGATATGTGAGAATATTTTCCTTGACAAGCAAAAAATGGATACGTATTTTATTCCAAAAGAGACCCCTGAATCTTCAACGAGAGGGGAAGGTGGTGTTGAAAGAATGAGCAACTGGATGATCCTTTTATTTTTGTTCAAGTAAAGAGTTGTACTTTCTCTTATCAGACGTTTCTCAAGTTAACATATCGGAACTAAACTTGTCTATCATTTAAAATAGGAAAAAGTACGAATTACCCCTCCGAACTATCGCGGTCGTCCGAATTACCCCTGAACCATAAAACCGGATATTTTTCATCCCAAACTATGCAAACCGGACGAATTACCCCCCTCGATCTAATCCGCGGTGGTTTTGGTCTACGTGGCGTACACGTGGCATCCCAGTCAGCGTTTTCTAATTAAAAAATTGTGGGACCCGCATGTCATAGTCTTCACTTTCCCTCTCTCTCACTCTTCCTCTCTTCTCTCTCTCACTCTATCTCACTCTTCACTGCTTCGGGAAGACACGGCGGCAACGGGAGACACGGAGGAGCGGGCGGCGGGCGGCGGAAGGCGGCGCACGGGGGCGGACGGCGGACGGCAGCGTCGCGGCGAAGGCCGAGCGGAGGCGGCTGCGATAATGTACTTTTCTATTTGTTAGTAGAAGAATTATGCTTTGCAGAAAAACACGATGAGCTCTTGTCAAGCTTGGACTTGGTCCATGGACTCATAACATATAATGTACTTTTCTATTTGTAAGTAGAAGAATTATGCTTTGCTGAAAAACACGATGAGCTCTTGTGCCCCCACAATATCTTTTTTTTTCCAAAATAATAGGGCTAAATAGGGATAGGATAACTCCCTTCATGATATCCTATTAGCAACGAAAATAGCTAGTTCTCGATCCGATTTGCTCGGACCGAATCGATGATGTACTTCCCTTGTCTTAAAATAAATCAACTTTTATACATAAATTTTAACTTATAGCCTATGTTCAGAGGATCTAAACATGCCCTATCTATAAAAGATGATTTATTTTGGGACAGAGGGGAGTACAATGTATTTTCTAAAACGCAATGGATGTGGATTAGGATAGGTATTGCTAAAATTTGATAGATATGGATTATTCGATCTTTTTTATGCAGATCATTCAATAAAGTACTACTATAGAATAATCCATTTTTTATATATTACTAACTAAGGATATGGTATGTATTGTTTTCTAAAATCCAATTAATGTGAATTAGGATATGGTATTGTTAAAATCTGGTGTATATATATTATCCAATTTTTGTGCGAAAGTGCTATTGGACATGATCTTTTTATATTACCACACCATTTTTTTAACATACAAACATATTAGGAAGCAAGATCAGAGTTTAGGGGATAAACCCCAGTACATTACAGATAAGATCTGAAAGCACAGAGCCACCCTATTGAAATGGGAATTTAACTGGACTAAAGGAGTAGACTTCCCGATGAAACTGAGCAGCAAAAAAGGAGCAGATTGACGGGGAGCTACGGCAATGCCGTGACAACTGCTTCCTAAAGACTCATTTGACGTGCACTCCACTTGGTAGGCCGGTAATCCCCATCGGCTATCTCCATGGAAACGGCACAAAACAGAGGTTTGATGCTGAGCCGTAGATTTTGGGGTGAGCTTCACCGGACTCAGCAAAGGATATGGAGGTTGTCATTGAATCTGAAGAGCTCTAACATCAAACCTATCAATCGAAGTCGCGCATGTGGTCTGAGCTCAACCCGAATGACAAACTCGGCATGGTTTCTACTGATAAAGAACAAAAGAGAAGCCAAATCCAAAGACCAACCAACCTTCAACATGAAAGAGTTTGAGTGGCTGAAAAGAGACTTCACCATTTGATTGGACCATACAAGCTCATCTATCAATTTTAATAACAAGTCGATAATTCCTTATGAGCAGACTTTGCTACGCAAAGAATATTATTTTGGACAACTCCTTACAAGCAGACTCTACCTATGTGTCTTCATCTGCAAAATAATATATTTTCAAATATATCAACAACACAACATATGCTATGCACGAAGAGTCCAATTAATATCCATATATACCCTATCATGAACCAGGTCCACTAAAATCCCCGCAAAATATAAAATCATTAATCATTATAGATAATCAAAGTACTAAAAATGAGGAGAAAAAAATTAAAAAAAAGGCGATAATGACACGTAGGCTGGCAGCGATCCCGAGAGCACGTCCCTCCCTTAAATCCACGCACCTCGCCGAAGTTCCAATCGAAAATCAAATCAAATCAAATCCCAACCAAAAAAAAAATTCAAAATCAAATCCCCAAACCCCACCATCTCCATGGCCGCCGCCACCGCCGCCGCGCGTGACCTCGCCGGCGACCCGCCGGAGTCGACGCTCCTCCGCGTCGGGGGCGAGGTCGCGTGGCCGGACGTCTATGACCGCGACGACTCGCTCAAGGAGAACACCAACCCCAAGTGCATCCTCAAGACCTACGGCGGCGGCGGCGGCGGCAACTCGTCGCAGAGGTTCTCCGGCAACCTGAAGCCGACGGCGGCGCCGATCATTGGCTTGTCGAGGAAGCTGGGCCATGGCGGGGGCGGCGGCGGAGGAGGAGGAGGGGGTTTCCGTCCCCCCGCGATCTTCCCGAAGAAGGCCAAGACCGGCGGCGGCGGGCGCACCCCGAGGGCGGCGGTGCCCGACCACGAGCCCGGGTCGCCCAAGGTGTCCTGCATCGGGAAGGTCCTCTCCGACCGCGAGCGCGCGCGCCGCCACCGCCGGTGGTCGCTCGAGACGAGGCCCCGCGGCGTCGGCGGCGGATGCTGCCCGGGGCTCGGTTCCCTGTTCGTCCGCCGGAGCCGGTCGAGGAAGAACGTCGTGGAGTGCGTCGACGACCAGTCGCCGCCCCCGCCTCCGCCGCCGCCGCCGACTGCGGCCGCGCTGAGGCGGAGGGAGGAGAAGGTGGTGTTGATGACCGAGGAGGCAGCGGCGGCGCCGGCGCCGGCGCTGGGAGGGATGACGCGGTTCGCGTCGGGGAGGAGGGCGGCGGATTGGGCGGCTGAGATGGAGATGGATGGCCACGTGGCGAGATCTGGGCCGTTGTAGCGTGATCTGGAAACCATGTGAAGAGAAGACATCGTGTACATGGAAGTTTGGTTTGGTTTGGTTTGGTGTGATTTTTAGCTGGTTGTTGATGTAATTTAGTGCAAGTTTTGAAGTTTGTGTACATATTGAAAATTAGGAGATGAGAATGATGGGATTCAGGTCAGCAAACTTTGTCTAATTTTGTTCTGTTTTGATCTGTTTCTGTTTGATGTGAGTTGAATGGAGAAGATTTCAGTACTGGCATGCTTGCATTGATGATATGTATGCAACTCTGACTTTGCATGCCTAACTTTTTTTTTTCCTTATGTAAGGACAAGTAGTGCACTAGTGTGATTTTAGTGTAGTGTTGATGTGTGTATGTCTGAAAATTAGGATGTGAGAATAATGGGTTTCATAGTACTACCAAATTAGTCAAAATATGCTCTTTCTTTTTCTTGTTTCTATTTGATGTAAGTTGGATGGAGAAGATTCCAGTGTTGACATGCTTTCATTCATCATATCCATGTTCCAATGACTTTGCCCTTTTCTTTTCTTTCTTTTTTTTTGCAAGGACAAGAAGCGTGCTTTTGATGAGTTGATAGTTGATTTTAAGCGTACTATGCATAAGTCCGATAGGTTATCTGTTACTTGCACCAGTCATAAATATTTGATGGACGTTACTTACAAGATGTGATTTAACTTTTAAATATTTGAAACAACAATAATTTCTCGAATATGCTTAATCCAAAATTAAGAAAAGGGTAGGCGTAGATTTAACTTGAAAAATATTATCATAAAATCATAAGCGTATTATATTTTATTTATTGTTTTTTAATATATATTGATAGTGAAAGTTTTAAAAAGTTTGGGTGGATCTTTTCCTCGTCAAATATTTAGAGGAGTACGATTAAGTGGGATAGAGCTATGAGCCTGAGAAAAGGACTAACTACACTTCACAATGAGATGAAAAAACTAACAAGTACATTTAACAACGAGAAAATGTTGATTTCGAAATCGCTGGAATGTTGTTAGGTTGAAGGTCTGATGAGTGTGTCTGAAAATCGATAGGCTGAGAGTAACATGAAATTGATGAATTATGCTCAAGAAACACTACGTGTATGAGAAGTAGAGTATATGTTTAGCCTGAGAAAAGAACCAAAGGACTAAGAAGTACAGTTTACACTGAGAAAACGTGAATTTAGGAAATGCATTTTCCTTGTCTCATCCTTGCATCTCCCATGACTTTGCATTGAGTAACTTGTCGGAGGGACAAGCAGTGTGCTTTTTGGGGATTCGGATCGGTTGCAGTCACAATAGTTAATATTGCACGCAACTTTGGCCGTCTATTTTTGTGATCAACGGTTTAAATTCATAACTACAGTAACATGAACAGTATTCCATGCTACAGTACAACGAAAGTATTTCGTGCTACATACCACGAATAGTATTTCGTGCTACAGTACCGTGAACAGTACACCGCACGATCTAGGCCGTTCAGCTTGTATCCAAGGATGCTACTGCTACTGCTTAATTTTCTAAAACGCTTTTTAGAAAATCTGCTTTTTGGTGGTTGATAATTGGTAAGACAAGTCAACATGTTGCGTGAATTTAATTAATTAGATAAGGTATTTTCTAAAACGTATATTTAGATAAGGTATGAACTGAGCAGATACAGATTAAAAACTGCAATGCATAATAGTTCAGATCATAGCTAGATTCGTTAATATACAGTATATATACCAATAACTTCAATCAATACTTTATACAAGAAGTTAAGCAGTGCAATTAACTGAATCCCAGCGAGAGGAACGCATATATACGCCGAATAGGGTTCATCCAAAGTTCCAAACTACAACACTGCAACTGAACATCACATTCAGTAAGCATAATACAAATATGTAAAACACCCTATCTGATAATTATTGTCTACTCCCATACAATACAAAGATATCCATGTGATGTAGGATGGCTAGAGCAGTTCCACAAGCAACAGCTTCGTCAGGCCTCAATTCTGTATTCAGCTCCCATCAAAGTAATCCTTGATAATTAGTTCTTGAATCTTTGGGATCATTTTTCTTCCACCAATGACAACAACCTCATTTGATCAGATTCTTCTTGTTGTTCAACTCTGTTGTCATCTTGGAGGTACATACGGATCAATTTCCATTTGATCATCACATCAGGCTGTTGATGATCATAGTAAATCAATTTCAGCATATATACCTGATTGAAAAATGAGTAACTTTTACACCCTCACCTCAACCAATTATACCAGCATTGAATCCACTGTAAAAGGTAACCTGCTCCGCAGCCAAAGATGAAATTGCCTTTCAAAGTTATCTTCTCTGCAGCCAAAGATGAAATTGCCTTTAAAAGTTATCTTCTCTGCTGCGTTCATCGTCTTAAGACCAACTTTACTGTAAATTGAGGCTCATCAATCCAAGAGAGTTCAACCTTTGTATCTTGACCATAGCATTTTATCTGACATTTTTTACACTGAACAATCCAAAACATTTTATCCGACACTTTTTACACTGAACATTAATCCAAAAGAGAGTTGAGCCCAGTGTTAATGGTTGCTGTCATCACCTATGATGGTGGAGCCTTCCGGTATGCTGTCATCACCAATTAATTAAACATAACGTGCATGATTACTTTAATCTAGAAGGGCCACCGTTTGTGGATTAGGCTCAACACCAACGACGACATAGGCTATGAAAAAGAAAAAAAAAAGGAGTGCCAGAAAACCAACCCAACCAATCTGATGAGCCCATTTGAACGAGAAATTTCTCCATTTAACACGAGATTCAAATGCATAACTGTAACAGTTGACACAGGCCTTGTCATTCGACTCTACTACACTACAACAACCAAGCTCAACTTCGAACGATGCTTTTGCTGCTGCTGCTGCTAAAAACCAGGGTAGTGAAGGCCGCATAAACTGTGTACAGCATGCGTATTTAAGCCTAAAATGCTGCAATGCAACTTAACTGCTTCATATAGTAACATATTACTCTGTACAGATCCAGAGGGAAATGTAGAAATTCGTGTTATCACAAACAGTTACTATATTGTATTTTGGGACAACTGTCATGCAACCCTGTAGAACATCTCTGCTGTCTCCCCCATAAGAAATGTACAGGAGAACGAAAAATGTGATGACAAGTGTATATTGACTGTAATCTATAGCTATGACAATGCTGAGTTTCTAGATGGCAAATCTACGGCTTCAGCACTAAACGAAGACGCCAGGCAAGGTTTCCTTTGTATATCATACCTGCATCACCAGAAAAACTTCACAGAAGAAATTGTCATATAAATCGCAGGTCACGTACTATTTCTCACTGCCATCCTTCTCGTCTAATGCTCCATTAGGCTTCTCAGACCTTACTGGAAGAACGCTGCGCCGCTCTTTGCCACCTGGTTTAGCTGATGCATTCCCATACCATATCATCCCAACAACAGCAAGGATCATCCCAAGGACTACCTGAAAATTCAGACCTTCCTTGCCAAAGAAGAGAAACCCAAGGGACAAGACGAGCACTGTCTTCATGTGGCCCAGGACTTGGAAGGATACGGCAGAAAACCGACCAATGCAGATAAATTGGCTCAGATTAACACCAATGGCAATGACACATGAGAGAGTCAGGAAAAACTGCGGAACAATAAAAACCATCGTAAGATGAAATGGAAAATTTGAGGTCAAATTACAAACAAATCAAGCATTGACTCAAATTCATCCATATTCCAACCAAGTAAAGTGTAACTATAGACTAATAACAAGCAAGAGATTGCACATAAAAGGAAATCTATAGACTATAGTTGTTTGAAGTTACTGCTAACAAGTGATGCTATGAAGTAAAGACTTTTGTGGTCACAAGAGGAAATGTAATGCTAGTCTAGGTCATTTGAAAATGAGTAAATTTCATAAAATCCCACATATTATGGTCCAAGTTGCACAAAACCACTGGGATTTTGGCATGTGACATATAACCCCACATATTATAATCCTAGAGTTTCACAAAACCACACTATTGATCATTTTAACTTATATCTACCACACTTTTGAGTTATACAATCACATCTCAAATTTATGAGCGTTTTATCCATCATATAAATATTACATCCGCTTTGTAAAATTTTAATATATGAGTATGTCAAAATGGTTAACGGTGTTGGTTTGTGAAACTTTAGAATCATGGTTTTGTGTCACATGCCAAAATTCCTGTGGTTTTGTCTAACTTAGATCAGAAACAAAGCATTGTAATGAGGCTAGCCTCTTACCAAAGCAATCGATGTGAAACCAAAGTGATCCACTCTTTTGCCTGTCAACAAGAAATCTACAAAGGGCCCAACTAGCAGAAGAGATCCCGCTTGGGCTGGAGCAGTGTGGCCCAGGAGGTTGAATGAGTTCAGAGAGTACTTCCTTTGGAGAAAATGAACATACTGCAAGGAAAATAGAAAAGGAAAGGAAACTAATGAGTAATTTGTCTATAATTAAAGAAGTGACAAACAAACAAATGATTTAGGGAGTGCCAATTATTCATAACTAACAAGGACTGCAGGGAACCAATAATGATTCAGGGAGCGCCAACTATTCATCATTCATCAATAAGAAGACAAATAGATAGCCACAGTTACTGTTGTACCACCATGTACTAATTTCCCCCTCATAAAAATGTTCATGGCTGCCAAAGGAGAGCTATAGGAATAGAATGCAATCTTATCTCATAGCTGATATATAAGACATAACCATACAACAAGGGTGGTGATTTTAACTTACATATTGTTGTAAAGCTGTGCTCCAAACAGCTATAACAGCAGCAGCCAGACCTTTTGCATTTACACTGACATCAGTAACTGTGCAGACTGCAACACCTATAAGCACAACCATTATGCTCAGCTTTGTGTCCCGGGAGTAATGTACACGATCGAAGACAACCTCCAGGAGACATGATGCAGGTATCATGCACAGCTTTGCTATCTGAAGGGAAGAAAAAGGATTGTTTAGTAGTTGAAAGTTTAAAGCCATGATGGAATCTAGCTACTAGAACGGTCCTTTGCTAACCTGATAAAATCCCACAGAGTTCCACATCAAGCTCACATTCATTCCAACAATTGACAAGTTCGAAAAGATCACAAACTTAATCAGATCTGGTATTGGTAAGTGGGAGGGCTGGCTGAGGCCTAACCACCGAAACACGATAGTCATCAAGGTGGTTGTCACAAAATGAAGACCAGTTAATGTTGTGGCTGCAAAATACAAAACACAGTCAGTTACATGGCATCCATTATCATACAAATGAAGTATGTGTATGTTGAGGAGCAGCCCATAAATCTTGTTGGACACAACAAGAAACTGGATAATATAGTGTGCTTCCACTGTTCCATTAAGGCCCTTTTAATGTTCATCAAGCAGAGTGGCAGCTTGTGACAAGAAATTATGATCATAATTCTCATAGCAGCTAGAACAGCGTGGTTTTCAGGTCCACCGGATACCTTATAGGTTCACTTTTAATTTGTTTTAGATCACAACAAAAACAAATCCGGCGAACTTCTTTGGCATATGGATTATCTAGAATTCAAATGATTGGAATTTGATAAAAAATTACTCAAAGTTTAAAGATGCCTGTCAGTCAATTGTTTAATTGCATGCCCCAAGGAACAAACATCTAGAATCCACAATTACATAAGATCTAGTAGCATTTATTCGTTCTATACTAAAACAACATAATACTGCAAGTTTGTCATCCCAGAACACGGAGTAGCCTGGAATAAAACATCACAAAATATATATCTTAAGGTAGCAAAAAACATACCGAAACTGAATCCATGTGTAGCCATCAGAGCCTTGTTGACCATGATGATTCCAACGGATGTGGTGATGTTGAAACTCCATGCCGCAAAATCTAGCACCTTCTTCTTGTCGGATTTGCTCATGGAAGAAGTCATTTCGCTCGAATCCTTGAGGCTTCAAATCAACACCAACACTTTGGCAGGGGAGGACCTAACAAATTATTTTGGGAGGAAACAAAACTGTAAGAATTGGTACTAAGGTTAAAACAGAGAGAAAAATCCTCTTCCAGATCTAGAAGGAGAAGAGAAGGAAAAAGGTTAAGGCACAGAGAAATGGTGCGCGCGGGTAGAACGAGAGGAAAAGAGGACGCGCGCTCACCGGAAGCACGCCGTCGGCCGGCGCCGCTGGCTCGAGGGGTGATGGATGGAGATCGGCGAACTCGCTCGCGAGTCGAGAGGCCGAGGTGGCGGGTGGGGAGAGATTGGCTTGGGCGCGGCGAGGAGGAGCCAGAGGCGAGGGTACGCGGCGGCGGGAGCAGCTGGACGCCGCCGGGCACCGCCGCTCGCGTCGCGGTGGTGGAGATCGCCGCGCGACGGCGGAGGCGGCGGCGGCGGGCCAAGGAGATTTTGCTCGTGTGGTGTTTTTTTTTTCTTTTGTTTTATTTTTTTTTTAGCGAAATGAAAACAAGTGTCTCCAAATCTCCCAGATCTGCCACTATGTGGAGGGTTATTTATAGTGTGCTTTAGTTTGGTTTGAAATTTTGAATTTAGTACCAAAATATGTCCAAATTCCTCGATTAGATCGCCGTGATTTCGTTTTCAAGTAAGGTGTCAAGAAAATGCCAGCCCATCCTTCCATCACCGCGATATTACAGGAGTAATATTTTTTCTTTTTTCCTTTTTAAGTAGTATTTTCTTTGAGAAGTAATAAGGACCTGCTCGAAAGTGTTTGATCAATGATGGATGAAACTGAAAAATTGTACTTCCTCCGTTTCAGAATGTAAGTCATTCTAATATTTACTATATTTATATTGATGTTAATGAATCTAGATAGATATATGTATATATTCATTAATATCATATGAATGTGAAATATGCTAGAATGACTTATATTGTGAAACGGAGGGAGTACTTCCTTCGTCCCGAAATATAGCAACCTAGAACCGAATAGGATGTATCATAGTACTATGAATCTGGAATTGCTCGTCCAGGTTTAACCTGTCCAGATTCGTAGTACTAGGATACGTTCTATCGGGACCTAGGTTGCTATATTATGGGACGGAGGGAGTAATAATTATTCAAGTATAGAGATGAATAATTTAAATATTAAAAAGTTGATTGATCTATTTAAAAAGTTTTCAGGGAAATATTAACGAACAATTCTTTTCTCAAAAGATATCGCACAGTTTAAACATGCATCTATTAAACTTTAAATCAACAATTGTGTTGTGTGGTTCTGTTTGTGAAAGTACTATATGTATCAGTGTTCCGCTTAACTGGTTGATTATATTTATTAATTAATTAATACGGTTGACACAACGTTGGGGTTAAGATCTGTATACTTTTTTTAGAACAATATCTGTATACTTAATTGTTTATTAATAATGTAAACACATACACCGTGCAGTTAGGGTGTCACATAAGCATGGCAGCTCATACACGTAGGGTCCATGCATCCATTATATTCAGATCTCAAATCAGATTTGGGCATGCAACCTTTTTTGAGATTCCAAGCCATCGCACTCAAATCAACATTTCATCCAAGTTACTACTAACTAGTCCGTTGATTAAGATTATATACTCCTACTTAAGTTTTTGTATGTATCTTCAAAAAAATGTTTCGACATGTGTATTCTAAAATGTGATTGCTGTTTTGGGGGGGGGGGGGGGTTTGGAAAACTGACCAAGTTAATTCTATATATTAATTCCATTGACTATATAGCTCATGTATTTATGAAGTAAAGGTGTGATTTGGCACGCCAAGCTACGCATACAAAAGGCATGAGCAGGTCAGAAACCACCCCATGTTTTATTTGTATGGAGTAATACGAATTGTATGTTGGTATCATGCATATGCTGAATCGATCGATCATCTGTTGGAGTGTTAATTGGACAACTTTAATTGTCGTGCAGGTTGTTACATGTGCAATTAATTGGCCAGATAGTAGTAGGAGTACTACTGTGTTTTTAGTCAAGTCGTGTACACTCCTGAGAGTGATTAACTATCGGCAACCTAGCTTAATTACTGATTTGTCGGTGTGTGTACATGGATGCACATGCACCTGATGGGCCAAGTAAGCAGCAAACCATCTTTAGCTTTTCAGGCCCGTATGTGATTGGGCCGAACTACGGCCCAAAGTCAAAACGTATTAATAAAAACAAAGATCCCTTCACCTAGATTTCTTTCATAACCACACAAGCATAATAGATTAATAGTATCATTTTGGTGTTAAAAGCAAAATATCATGTTTTTTTAGAAACATTACGAGCGAAGACACCTTCGAAAGATTGGACCAGCAAATATTAAGATTAATAACGAAGTCATCACAGTTATTATCGACAGATATATTATATATCACTTAAGAAAATAATTAGCTATAAATATAGACACCTATGTCGAGTGTAGAACTTGAACCTGATGAGCTGATTCCACCACAGTTGAGTAACATTCACTTCAGAAAAAAAAATCATTTCCTCTCTAAAAAGCCAAAAGCAGTGCTGCAGGCTGCAGCCATGATGCGACTGTATACGCGTACCTGCACCGACAAATTACGAACCATTAGTCCATTTGTACTCTCCTGGCCAAAGGAAAAAATTGGAAACCATTAATCTAGTTGCCAATAAGCAATCAATCTCAGGAGTGTACACAACGTTGACTAACTACTACAACTCACACGAGATATCATCGATGATCACTGAATTCAGCAGGGTACAATATATCCGTATTATGGGAACTAGACATGGATTTTCAATGTGATCATGCCCTCCCTACGCATAGCTTTCGCGTGCCGAACCACACCTTTACTTCACGGAGGAATTGACCCTATATCATTGAAAAATTATGATTTTAGTTTTCACCCAAGATTGTTTAAATCTCAATTCTGATGTACAATTTTACAATCCTAATTAAGGGTAAGTTCTTATAGGATTGACTACTTTCTTGTTTATTCTTGGTATGCTTCCTAAACCGTTAAATGATACGTTTAGTGAAAAACTTTTTACATATAAGTTTTTTTTAAAAAAATCAAATAAATCTATTTTTTAAGTTTATAATAATTAATAATTAAATATTCACATGCCAATCACATATTTCGGTATCTGTGCCACTAAGTAGCAGAGTTGAACGACTCTTTTGAACGTCTAAGATGTCTGATTCTACAATTCTGTATAGGCAGGATATATTACTTTACATTTTAATTTATACAATTCTATGATTGCGATCCCATATCGAATTTTCCAATCCGATCCAGGATCGTGATTTTAACAACCTTGATACCATCGAAAGTTAACTCTATTACTCTATTTATCATTGCATATCCAAACTTTTGTTAGATTCATTTTAATTTTATTTATTTATCCCCATCTCACGCTCAAAGTTGGTATCGATATCACTCTATCCCAAACTTGACTATGGCTACCTCTATCATCCTCAAGCTTACCACGGATAAACTGCCCTTAAAGTCGCACATAGCCGTGGTGATTGAGGTTGCAAGGTTATCCATGGTTATTACCCTCGATTAGACTCACACAAGCAATGTCCTTGAAGTCACCCATGACCACAACAAAATGACCATTGTGCTCACAAGGCCACCATGTACAGTACCCTTGATCGGGCTTGCCACATGTCGCCATCCTCATCACAGTCGAGCTTGCATTGTTACCCATGTTTGCCACCATAGATCTAGCTCGTCGATAATCACTTCCTCACCTCCGCAAGGGAACAATGTAAGTGAATAAAGATCCATACTGAGGTCTCGGAGGACGTCTTGGTAGAGTAATCTTCACTTGTGATCATCTCTAGAAGTTTGAGTTGGATCTTGGTGGTCACTCGAATTCTAGAGAAAGACCTAGGGGTGTTGGATTGAAGGCCGAGGACTTCTGTCGGGATCTTTGCACGATGAGGCAAGAGGTTAAATCAAGATCTAACTCTTCAGAGTTTCTCGACAAATAGTAGGATCCGTGTGATCCGAACTTCGGGAAAAAAAATCCTTTTGTCTCCCCTGTGCATATTTTGTGCTTGCCCGTGTGATTCAATTACTCTGCTTGTCTACTGTGTATCGTGCTGATTGAATAGGCCTAGAAGTTTGATTAGATTTGAAGTCAATTCTCTCATTTATTTCAATCCCAGAAGTTCCTGTCTTAGAACTCCGGAAGTTCTGGGGTGTCTGAGCTGCCAGGAAGTTCCGTCGTTCTTCACGAGGAGGTTCTGAGCCCTGTTAAAATTTGACCGTTGCGATTGTTTTTAGTATTTTTCAGGAGGAAAAAGTACGAATTACCCCCTCGAAATATCGCGGTCGGCCGAAATTCTCCCCCGAACCCGAAAACCAGACATCATTCACCCTAAACTTTTAATACCGGACGAATTACCCCCCTCGACCCAATTCAGAGCAGTTTTGTGCTACGTGGCGTACGCGTGGAAACCCAGTCAGCATTTTCCTTTTTTTAAACATGGTGGGGCCCAGCTGTCATTCTCTCCCATCTCCTTTTCCTCATCCCCTCTTCCTCTCTCTCTCTCGCGACGTCAGGCGCAGCCGCGCGGGTGGTCGGCACACAAGGGCGGCGGTGGGTGGTCGGCGCTCACGGCGGCGCGCGAGGGCGGGCGGTGGGTGGCGGCGTGGGAGCGGGATGTCGGCGGAGAAGCGAGGCGGAGGCGGAGAGGAGCGGTGGCCGGAGCTTGTTGACGAGCGGTGGTAGGCACGACGAGGAGGGAGAACTGGTCTGTGGGCTCCAGACAGCAGTGGGTGGCGAGGAGGGGGCGTGGCTGGGAGGGCGAGGCGAGCGTGGCTGGGTTCACGAGGCGAGCGCGGTGGGCGGCCGGGAGGGCGCGGCGGCAAGCGAGGGTGCGGGCGCGGCTGGGTGCACAAGGCGAGCGCGGTGGGCGGCATAGAGGGTGCTGTGGTGGGTGCGGTTAGGTGCACGAGGCGAGCGCACGGAGATTCCGGCGAGCCCTCTCCTCCCGCCTCCGGCCAATATGCTCCCACTGCGGTGGCCACGGGGAACATCACGAGCTCCCGCAGCGGTGGCGGCGGCCTCCGTGGCAGGGCGATGTCTGCCAACCGCTTCATTGGTATCCCTCGACGCTCCAGGACGAGCCTCCTCTTCCGGCGCTGACGCCCGAGTATGTCGGTCTTTGCAGGAAGGCGGTGGAGTACTTCGATTGGATGTGCCGTGTACGGCCGGCCTGACGCCATGTCCAACGCGTTCAGGATACTCTTAGGTGTTCTTCCGATTTCCTCGTCGTTGTGATGTGAATGTTTTCTTGATAATGTGTTGCTGTTTCCTCCCTAGTTTGGTTAACTACTAGATTGCCCATACTATCCATAATTGAATACCTGCGCCACCTCCCACCAACCGCGCGGCAGCACCTAATGACGCGCTGCCGCCCACCGCCCCCTCGCGTGCCGACCGCCCGCGCGGCCGCGCCTGAAGTCACGAGAGAGAGGAAGAGGGGAAGAGGAAAAAGGAGATGGGAGAGAATGACAAGTGGGCCCCACCATGTTAAAAAAAGGGAAAATACTGACTGGGTTGCCACGCGTACGCCACGTAGGACAAAACTGCTCTGGATTTGGTCAAGGGGGTAATTCGTCCGGTATTGAAAGTGTAGGGTGAGTAATGTCTGGTTTTCGGGTTTAGGGGGGAAATTCGGCCGACCACGATAGTTTAAGGGGGTAATTCGTACTTTTTCCTTTTCAGCAACATCTATTCACCCCCCTCCCCTCTAGGCTACATCTTTAAGCTTTCACCATTGTCGACCACGTGTGGTGTACCATACCGCCAAGTCGACGACGACCAGGTAGGTTTTCCCAAATATGATACTCAAGTGATACTAATATATGAGAGCACTACCAGCTTCGACCAATAGAAATAGAGCTATTACCTTACAGATAAGGGGCCCGAACCTTGTATAGACCTTGTATAGAAATCCTTATCTCCATCTCTTATATCTCAATCTCGCATATGCCCTGGTACCAACGATCTCCATACCATGCAAATACCGTAGTCGTGATCTACAACATCGTCAAGTAGTATATACTGTTTTAAAGTTGGCTGCAGTGTATACTGGTTTTCGGTCAATATTAGTATATGCAGTTTTTTTTTACATTGGTATATACTGTTTTTTTAGTAGTGGTATATACTATTTATCAGTTCGTAGCGGTATATTCTTTTGTTTAAGCTAGCGTCGGTATATACTGTTTTTTATTTACTAGCAGTATATACTGTTTTTAAAGTTAGTTTCAGTATATCCTATTTTTCAATTAGTAGCAGCATATGCTATTTTAAAGTTAGTATCGGTATACGGTGTCTTTGTCAGGGGTTATGGATACCACATACCTAATAGTAGTTGATTAAATCTCGGCAGTACCAATAACCTGCGGATATAGGAGGAGTTCCGGATAAGAAAAGACAACCACAGTTCTACATGGAAACGACAATGACTACTCGGATTGTATCCATATTGGTTTCCTAGTTCTACTTGGACAAGGGGACACTTATGGGTATAAATACAAGGCCCCCTAGAAGGAGAGGGGACAATCAACAGACACATCCACCACAATCTACGGAACAATAGATCAAGACAGAAGATCAACATATAAGCCAACATATACCAAGACAAGACGCCGGATATCGACTTCAGGGATAAGCACGGCTAGTCCCCTACAGTGTCTCCGGATACTGTCAGGAGAGACATAGCGTTGTCTCTGATCTCGCCGGGCACGAACTTGAGGAGGAAGACTACCCTGTTATCAACTACGAGTCAGACCTTCAGACCGCCATGTCGACAACAGTTAGATAGGCTACCCCAAATATTGTACTGGTGTGATTATGGTGAATAAGAGCAATACCGGCTTCGGCCAACAGGATGTAGGGTTATTACCTGACAATTCAGGGGCCCGAACCTATATAAAAATCCATGTCTCCATCTTTTTTACCTCAGTCTCGCGTATATCCTAGTACCAATGATCCCCATACTATGTAAATACCAGAATCGCGACATCAAACATCGACAGTGGCGCGCCAGGTAGGGGGATTTTGGTGCTTCAGGATTTAGACGAGATAGGTTTAAGAGATGGATTCTTCAACAACAAGCTACTCGACGACTTCGGCTATGGAAGATCTAACCTGACCGGAGTATGTCTTCCGACGAGATCGGAAGCATAACCGAAAATTCGGTCCTTCGAGATAGATAGCTTCAAGACGTCGCTACCGCTGCGGCGGACATCGACTCAGCCTTCCTCATCCTTGGTTGACTCGATCTCCAACGCGGCGTCCCTAGAAAAAACAGCAAAGTTACGGCCGGCGAGGATATGCAACTTTGTTCAACCTCGGACAACAATTAGATACGGAGTACTACATTGGACTCCCATGCAAACTAGTCGTGCTCCTACGACCTAACCACAAGTAATCAAGTCGGACACGACAACAGCTACTGCATGCCCATGATTGAGCATGCACATGGACAACTGGGAGGAAAGAAAAAAAACACACGTATTCATACAGTACGTGTCCATCAAGTTAGTATATTAATTTTTTTAATTAATCTACTAATTTCGTAGATATATCCGGCATATATCTACACAGGTACGCATTATTTTATATAAAATTTTCCGTACCTATTTTCAGACTATACAATATTGTCAGATCCAAAATTTATTATGTTTATCTAGAGCATGTATTTTAT
This sequence comes from Oryza sativa Japonica Group, assembly GCF_034140825.1. NCBI lineage: Eukaryota > Viridiplantae > Streptophyta > Magnoliopsida > Poales > Poaceae > Oryza > Oryza sativa. The sequence continues at coordinate 2,700,253 of NC_089046.1, forward strand.
ACAATATCTATTGCGTGAGTGTCCCCGGTGTTAAATCGACTACAATCTAACGCTGGGGGCTCGCTCTATTTCCTTCCGTATAAATCATGCTTGTTTACGGTTTACATAATGCCTGATATTTACATCTGCTCGTTATATCCTGATAATACTAAAAGATCCATGCAGTTTTTCGAATACATACTCGACATTATCTACTATATGTCTTGCCTTCTAGAAAATATTTTTCAAGAACAATTGAGCACTCGAGTAGGTTGTGGTCAAGTACACTACATTATCGAGAACGATCTCGACGAATGCAGAGTCGTCGCGCCCAACCTACCAACAAAGACCGACTACCTATCTCATAGCACCGGCCATGGCTGGACTACTCGAGAAAAGGTTGTTAACGGATAATTCCTCGCAAACGCCGTCGGCTTGATCACCCGACATGATTGCGAACGGACATCCAGATATGCTACAAGTTGGGTGTGTGAGTCATGCTGGCCACATGAGACGCACATGTAATAAACCAACTCTAGCACCTCCATTGGTGTTCGAGAGATAATTCTACACATTCGCTGGTCCTCGAACCAGTACATAGCAATCTCTCGCACCGCAACCTCCATTGGTGTTCGAGAGATAATTCTACACGTTCGCTGGTCCTCGAACCAGTATGTAGCACTCTCTTGCACCGCAACCTCCATTGGTGTTCGAGAGATAATTCTACTCGTTCGCTGGTCCTCGAGCTAGTACGTAGCAATCCCTCGCACCACAACCTCAAATGGTCGAGGTACGACTACAGCAATAACGCAGCGGTCCTCGCACCACGACTGCAAATGATCGAGAGACACCTACTCACTGGTTCTCAACCAGTCAATCGTAGTGATCTCTCGTACATTTACTTCTAGTGGTTGAGTTACGTCTACTACCTGGTTCTTGACCAGAGGTGTAGTGATTCTCCCATTACCTCTACTTCAACAAAGTTGATATCAGGTACACAATAATGCCAAGTGTTTTACCCAGAGATCCCTTACCACAAAGACACCTAGCGTTGAAACCTATCCTAATGTCCCTTTACGCTGTCTTGACAAGGCCTCCGAGGAACCTAAGAGAACTTCGGCTGGGGACGCCCAGAGCGGATAAGGCCTTGTCGGATCCTTCAGAGACGAAAGACCATGTAAGATCTGGTCGTGTAAGAGTTCTCGCCGTGCGTATTAACCAAGCCGTGTAATCGGAAATTGGGTTTTCTAACTTCACGGCTAGGGGCTAGGATCAGTGCTTGTTCAACCGAGGCAGGTAAAAGGTCCAAGAGTCTTATCTTCCGAGAACAATTCTCCGATGAGAAGGCTGGGGGCTAGGGAGAGTGTATAACTCAACAAACTGACTGATCGAAGTCGGTAAAAGAGTAGATGCTCATATACAAAACATTGGTCTGTAAGTTTAATTCATTTTCGGTTTTCCATACATTCTATAACATGTTACCCTTTGAGCGTTCGCTCGGGGGCTATTTCTATCTAATATTCTTTTCTGAGTATTGATTTCAGGAAAATTCTATTCGACATTATCTAAGGCTCCATGTCTCTATGGTTCTACACCAAGATCGACTAAGGCGAGTACGACAAATGTTGACAAGGCTTCGGTGCAGATTCTACGCCTTCTCGATCGCTCGAGAACGGTTGGTGGATCTCGACAAGGAATACGAAATGAAGAAATGGTGTACCCGCCGAGATAAAATTTCTTGACTTCAATCCAAATTCTCGATTACAGCAAGACGGGAGACTTAGTCGCATGTTCTGTACTTTTTTGGTTGGCGTCGGAGATTGACTCAGACAAACCCTTTAGGTGCCCGCACGAGACTGATAAAGGAAGTCTAACGTTATCTCTGAACTCACCGAGAACGGTCACATGAGCTCGATAACAGTTACTCCAAGGCCTGCGCGCGGTTGAGAATATGAATTCGTTCATTTGCATCGAAGTCGGGGGCTACTGTCAGGGTTATGGATACCACATACCTAATAATAGTTGACTAAATCTCGGCAGTACCCACCACATACTATGTCCTATACGGAAACAACCTGCAGATATAGGAGGAGTTCCGAATAAGAAAAGACAACCAGAGTTCTACATGGAAACGACAAGGACTACTCGGATTGTATCCATATTGGTTTCCCTAGTTCTACTTGGACAAGGAGACACTTATGGGTATAAATACAAGGCCCCCTAGGAGGAGAGGGGACAATCAACAGACACATCCACCACAATCTACGGAACAATAGATCAAGACAGAAGATCAACATACAAGCCAACATACGCCAAGATAAGACGTCGGATATCGACTTCAGGGATAAGCACGGCTAGTCCCCTACGGTGTCTCTGGATACTGTCAGGAGAGACATAGCATTGTCTCTTATCTCGCCGGGCACGAACTCGAGGAGGAAGACCACCCTGTTGTCAACTACGAGTCAAACCTTCAGACCGCCATGTTGACAACAGTTAGATAGGCTACCCCAAATATTGTACTAGTGTGATTATGGTGAATAAGAGCAATACCGGCTTCAGCCAATAGGATGTAGGGTTATTACCTGACAATTCAGGGGCCCGAACCTGTATAAAAATCCCTGTCTCCATCTCTTTTACCTCAGTCTCGCGTATATCCTAGTACCAACAATCCCCATACTATGCAAATACCGGAACCGCGACATCAAACGTCGACAGTCTTTTACTAGTTAGTAGTTGGCACGGGATTTCCAGTTATCGGAGAATATTAAGGTGCACAGAAGGGGCGAGAACGTCGGATTTTTTCTACAATAGCCTTTGCTTTTTGTGTAGTTTGAAGCCAATGTTTTACGTAGAGAAACCCTTCGAAAGACCGAATATTCTATGTGAAGGAGAGAAAAATCGCAAATTAGAATCGAGCTGTAAAAGATTGGCAGACGAGAGGCGTTTTCGCAAAACGACACCCACTAACCCTAGCCACCATCGCCGTTGGAAGAAAATTGCATAGGACAATAGTCCTTCGCTCATCCGAAGGACTTTGTCCCTGCACATGACACGTGTTAGGTTATATTCTCAAAGCACCCCTCCTTTGTCCCTACTAATCTCACGCACGATGCCGTTAGACCTAGTCGTCGTCTTCTTCCCACGCGGGAGACGACTAGGTGCAACGAAGTAACCGGGCCTTCGTGCTTGATCCTAATTCATGCATGGAGAATTTGCAAGACGTTATGAACAAGACTTCCAACTATACACGGAGAATTTGCAATCTTGCACACCATGCATGGCTAGCTTTCCAGGTTTAAACCAATTTTAGCTAACACCCTAATACATCGATAAGCATGACCGTAGTGTAGTTTATCGAGCTTCGTCTTGCCTTGCCTGAACGCCCCAACTCAAGCAAGGTCGTAAGGACACCCTTATGTCACAAGCTGCCGCTACACAGATTCGCCTCACGTGTTCGCGCACACAGGGAGCCACCACATTTAGCGCCCGCCGCCACCGCTGCCGCCGCCGTGGTGCTTCATGCCTATCACTGCCCACGAAGACCAAGCCAAGAAGAGGAGGACATAAGGGCATGTACAACCAAAGCCACCCCTAGAGTGTCCTCACTAACTGAGGGCACTCTCAAGGGCACTCATCTTGTGACCAAAGCCACACTTAGATGGACTCTTCAAAATTTGAAGAAACTGGCTAAAGGTACTCTAATCCACAGTGCGTATCCTAGCCCAAAGAAGCCTCATGTGAAAAGTTTCCAAAATACCCCCACATTCTCGAGGGGAACGGGCACGCGAGAGAGAGAGGGGAGAGGGGTGGAAGGGGAATATGGTAGCTGGAGAGATCGTCGCCTGTGGCGCCCGTCCCCGCATTGTGTCCCTCGCGCATGTCCCCTGGCCGAAAAGGAGATAGAGCCGCGTCCCCCAACCAGGGCGCGCGACGACTCGTGAGGGGACGACGCGGGCGGAAAAACTCATGGCGATGGACGGCGTGCTCTGGGGTGACAAGTTAGAGGTACGCACTACACATGCTATAACGGCGGCGTCAGTTAATAGTATTTGGGTGAATAGTGTAGTGGAAGCCTTGCTTTGAAATTCCAATTGGACACGTGTCGCATAGGAGACAAAGTCTTTCCTAGGAGCAAAGGACCGCAGTCCTATGAAATTTTCTTCCGCCGCCCTCTCGTCTCCCCCTCGCACCGCCGCCGCCGCCTCCCCCTTGCGCCGTCGCCGTCGCCGTCGCCGAGGGTGGGCTTCAAGGTGGACGCGGAGAAAGCGAGGAGGCGAGCTCTCCTCTCTTCCCCTCTCGCCGGCTCGCGAATCAGTGCTGCGCGGAGAGATGAGATCTGACAGGAGGAAGCCGTAGGCGTTAGCTGCTACTCTGCGTTGGCGATGTCGAGGGTTCGCGACAGGGCCGAGGACTTCAAGGAGTCCGTCCGCGTCGCCGCGCTCGGCCATGGGTACACGGAGGTGAGCTCAACGGCGGCGCGATTGCGCGGCATTCTCCCCCATCTTCGCTGGAATGGAAGCTATCACAGATATCGCCTGAAAGAATATTGTTGATCCACCCTTGTGTTGATTTCCTTCTGACAGTCTCAGTTAGCCGCGCTCATGTCTTCTTTCATCATCCGGAAGCCGCCCCCCAAATTACCCTTTACAAAGGCTGCAATCAAGACGGTACGAATTCTGTCTTTGCTGCAATGCTGTGGTGATGATTTGGTATGGTAGCTTGCTACTATATTTATGGTTTGTTTTCGTGTAGCTTGAGAGTATCAGGGAACTGGAGAAGTTTATTGTGAAGCATAGGAAGGACTATGTTGACATGCATCGCACCACGGAGCAAGAAAGGGACAACATTGAGCATGAGGTGAATAGTGGTTACTTGTTGATTTTATTCTTTCTTTTCCTACGAGCATTATGGACATCTACCGTAACCTGCTATCATGTTAAAACGTACTCTGCAACCTGGTGGATGAGTTCATTGAAAATTTTGTTGAACTACTCTTTCTTTTCCGACGGGGTTACATTAGGACATCAACACTACACTGCAATCATGTTAAAACATATACTTTGCAACATGGTGGATGAGTTTATTGAAAATCTAATACTAAGGTTTGTTTGACATTGCATTGGAGTATCTTTCTTTGGTACTAATACTATTATCGCATCCTGATATATTCATACTGGTAAAATGTGTGCATTTTTTTTTGGCAATTTTCGGCTATGGATTAGGCATGTCTTCTCAACTTTTTATCTGTCTAGGTCAGTGTTTTTGTAAAAGCATGCAAGGAACAAATAGATATCCTAAAGAACAGGATCCATGAAGAAAAAGGTGGAAGTACAAAGACATGGCTTGGTACAAGCGATGAGAGCTCCCGGTTGGATTTGATAGCTCACCAGCATGGTGTGGTATGCCTTCTTATTCTTGCCATGGATCAACTATTTTGCTAATTTCCAATACAAAATGCAGTAGCACTCTTGTGTTTTCAATATCTGCACATGGAGGATTGTACCAGTAAAATCTCATTTGTTCTGATATATGTTTGCTACTTCATTTTCCATTTTACAGATATTCCGGGCATTATTATTTGTTAATACAGTTTGTAATTTGTATATATATATTTTAAACTAATCAACTCCTTGTGGATAATTTATCTTCTCCCCTTGCACAAAATTATCTTTTACTGAGACAAGTTGTTTAACACACAGATAAATCTGAGTATTATCCTTTAAATAGAAGAATTGACAGGTCCAGCATTTATTGTCCTGATGAAGTTGGATGATGTGGGTAGCTGGTAGCAGGATATCCATACCTTAGTTTATTGCTATTATTGGACATTAGATACGACAAAACAGCCATGCTGCAACCATCCTGTAAAAATAGGTGAATTTGAACAATGTGAAATTTTGTTTTCTGATTCAGTGCTGCTAGTATAGGCAACCACATGGCCATGTTGCTTTCTTAGTACGAATTTATGCAAATTACATGGTCATGTTTGCTAAGCTGTGTGTTTTCCATATAATTTCACCAGGTTTTGATTTTGAGTGAGCGTCTTCACTCAGTAACTGCACAATTTGATCGTCTTCGGACCATGCGTTTTCAAGATGCTATTAACAGAGCGATGCCAAGAAAACGGATTCAGAAGAAACGAGAAACCAAAGCTGCTGAACCATCTAAGCCAAACCTTGTATTAAAATCTGATGTTTCAAAGGTTGAAGATCAGGAGGTCTCTACTGCACCACTAAGAGTTCAAGAACAACTCTTGGATGATGAAACAAGAGCTCTTCAGGTAATATTTTGGTGTATATGTATTATGCTGATGAAATTCTAGTGAATTGTCATGCATGATTAATTATTTGCATCCTTTTACTCGTATCTTAGGTGGAGTTGACAAATCTTCTTGATGCTGTCCAAGAAACAGAGACAAAGATGATAGAGATGTCAGCACTTAATCATCTCATGTCAACACATGTTCTACAACAAGCTCAGCAGATACAGTATTTATATGACCAGGTAGAAAATCTATTTAAGCCAGTACACCGTATCTGTTATTTCTTTCTTGTAGATTGTCTTCTTATGTGAACATACATGTAGATATTCGTGGAAAAAATATAAATGACACTCCTTTGCTGATGTACTGATAAACATGATGTGTCTGTCATCTATTATCATCCACTGATCTTTTTATTGGGATCCATGGAACACACATTTCCCTCATTAAATTAAATTTCCCTTTTCTGAATAACTAGCATGGTCTCTACTTTGCATTTCCCTCTTTATAATACCATCTAACGAAATAAGGTACTCCCTCCATTCCAAAATATAAGGCACAACCACCCTTAACCCAAAGACTAAGAAATAATTATTATCATATTGTAGTTTGGATCATCCTAATAAATACTACCTCCGTTTTTTAATAGATGACGCCGTTGACTTTTCTCACATGTTTGACCCTTCGTCTTATTCAAAAAATTTACGTAATTATAATTTATTTTGTTATGAGTTGTTTTATCATTCATAGTACTTTAAGTGTGATTTATATCTTATACATTTGCATAAAATTTTTGAATAAGACGAATGGTCAAACATGTAAGAAAAAGTCAACGGCGTCATCTATTAAAAAACGGAGGGAGTATAATGCATGCATCCAATAGGATTAGATAACATGGGAGTGGAGGATTTAAAAAAGTAATAATTTAATGGAGAAGATGTTATAGTTAATTGCATGCTTGCATGCATGCTTTATATTATGAAACATCTAAGAAAAGTGGTTGTGCCTTATATTATAGAATGGAGGGGGTATAAGATCTTTAACTGATGACTCGGGAGGTCCAATTGTGCTATATGCCTTCTTCTCAGGCAGTTGAAGCTACAAACAATGTGGAGCGTGGGAACAAGGAGCTATCCCAGGCGATCCAGCGCAACAGCAGCAGTAGAACCTTCCTCCTGCTTTTCTTCTTTGTTCTTACCTTTTCCGTCCTCTTTCTGGATTGGTACAGCAAATGAAGCTTATGTAAACGCCGTGATTTTTTTTTCTTTTCATTCTGAAAGTGGATCAAGTTATCAGTGCATCCATGTCTCGCTAGGTTTACTGGCCTTTTACGTGCAATGTATTACTGCATTCTTCATCTGAGACTCTGCCGCAAACGTGACAAAGCACGTTTTGTGAAATGGACAAGATGCTAACCATTTTATGAAATGCAAAGCTGCAATCTTACGAACGAAATGTAATTTTTGAACTTCAATACAGTCAGTCACTTTAATTTGCCTGGTTTGGGGGCATAAAATTCAATTAATCGGTGTTTACCCATTTTAAAATTTGCCATGATGATAGACGCGCTCTGAAGCCTGAAATGATTCCATCAGTGGCATGTTATCACAAGTCTACGTTTAAATAATTCTGGCACCATCTAATAATACAAATTGCGTTTAAGTACAGTAAAGTAGTAAGGGACAGGTGCAAGGCAAACCAAAACAGACCAAAGCTCAGATGGTTTGGACGAGGCAACACAGTTCCTGATATTAGACAAGAGAAGAATGAAATGTGCATTTAACCTCTAGTCTTGTCACATTACATCTCTATCTACATCAGCATGCTTATTGCAGACCAACACAGTGTTAACCACCCCTCTTTTACCGGGTTCCCATCCTGTGCCGTTGGGGGGAGAACGGCAGAGGCGCACAGTGAAACGTGAGGAAGCTACAGTAACATGCTGCTGATGCAATGAAAACTGTAGCTACAGTAAAAAATGTTTTTGCTTATTTTCGTCGTTACTGTAGCGTTTAATCTCGAACATCCAAAACTTATCCAACAGATATAAATGCCCCAACGGCTTGACACTGTAGCTCTATGCCATTTCAGTTGGAACGGCAGAGGATGCGAAGCCCTCTTTTACCATATGCACCCACCCATTAGTGTCTTGCCTTCCCGTATTTACAAAAGTAATAGACAGAACAAGAGCAGGCACAGGCACTGGGCGGAGCTAGAGAAAAAACGAGAGGGTTCCTAACTTTCTTTGCTTAATATCGACATGTATAGCTCAACAATATTATACTAAATAGTTGCATACCCAATACATATAAGTATCATCTCCCTAATTAATAACAATATATGAAAAAGTGCATGGAAAAATTAAAAAAAATACGTACCATAATGAAGAAACCAACTGATAATAATATATATGAAGTTAATAATGTGTCATGGGCTCCATACCCAAAACAAATGAATATATCATGCAAAATGTGATGTCACCATTTTCATTCCTCCATGCAACAATCACCTTAAAAAAGAGAGGCATAGTTTAGTTATCAACAAACAATAAGTCATGAAATGATTTGACATAAATAAAAACAGTTATCTATTGATATTTATCAAATTTGCGGTGGTTATATTCATGAACCGATAAACCACTTGCTGTAAGTGGTGGCTATCGGATGTGATTTTTGATAGAAGCACTTGTGGTCACTAGGCAGATTTGACGAGTCAATGAGGGCAAACCGGCGAGCTCGTGGATCCAGCCATTGCCGGCCAGCTTGCTGCTGCCACTGCCCAGACTGCCCTGCATGGCTGCGTTCATCGCAAAAGCAAGCAAGAAAATTAAGATTAAATCAGTGGTAAACTAGCAAAATTGGAAGAGGGAAGAAGCAGGGGTACATGACTTACGGAGTGGTGGATTGGATGATAGGATTTAGGGCTGTCATAGGTCGCGGAGTCGCCGGAGTGCGTGGGAAACGGGCGGCGTCGGCAGGCGAGCGCCGGGCGGTCGCCGCGTTGAGCACGGGCTGTGGCGGTCCGCGGGCGAACGGCGACGTGCGCACGACGGGATGTAGTCGGAGATGTCAGGCGTGGTCGCCGGTCGCGGAGTCACGCGGAGCAGGCGAGCAGGAGCGGCGACGGACGAGGAGAAAGAAACAATCACCGAATCACGCGCTTCATTTTGGGAGATGAAACGATGCCGCCGCTACGCCGTGTCGAACTGTCGATCCAACCACGTGCGCGATTCCTCCTCTCCTCTCAGTTGGGCTGTCTCTAATAAATACACAGCGATGGGCCTTGTTTTGGGCCAGACGAAGGAGGAGGGGGTTCCAGGTTTTGGGCTGAGGGGGTGCCCATGTGGTGAATTTATAGGGGTAACAAGGTATTTCAGAATTTGGGCCGGGTTCCTGGGAACCCCCCTCGGGCCTATTGGGCTCCGCCCCTTGAGGCACAGCACCACAGAAACTAAGAGGAAGAACCAGATCTGATGCAGCGACCTCTCAACTTCCATCTGCTGTCTCCTCGCTCTCAAGGAATAGGGCTATTTTTTATTGAAGCCAAAAAAATGTGAACTTATCAATTTATTGGCATCTTGAATAGTGATAGTGTATGTTTGGATGAAGCCAAATAATTGATAATGCTCATTAACAATTTGGCACTAATTGGTAGCAATTCAAATATGTACCATGTATCTCTACCCTACCAAAGAATTGGTAGTGCCAATATAGTGAAAATTTGGCGCTACCAAAGATTATAAGGTAAAGGACCAAACAACCCCATAGTAACTTTAAGTTGGCAATGGTGGTTTATCTTAAAGAGTACTACATCCGTCACAAAATAAGTGCAGTTGTGGGAATCCGTGTTGAACGTTTGACCATCTATCCTATTTGAAAAATTTATGAAAATATTAAAAAAATAGTCACACATAAAGTATTATTTATGTTTTATCATGCACTAACAATAAAAATACTAATCATAGAAAAATTTTAAATAAGATGAGCGGTCAAACGTTAGACGCGAACAGTGCAAAACTGCATTTGACTGCGTTCGTTTGGAGAACAAAGGGAGTTTGTTTGTTTCGTTTTCTACGTGCACGCTTCCCAAACTATTAAACGATGTGTTTTTTGAAAAAAAAAATTATATATGAAAGTTTGCTTTTAAAAAAAACATATTAATCCATTTTTGAAGTTTAAAATAGTTAATACTCAATTAATCATGCGCTAATGGCTCACCTCGTTTTGCGTATCTTTCCAATCTTCTCAATCCCCTCTCCCTCAAACACAGCCTTATTTTGGGACAGAGCGAGTATTGACTTTGCACACATAGGAGGAGGGCATAATAACTTATCTTCAGATCGAGGCTGCATTTGGCACATACTTTTATATATATTATAATAATAATAAGTAGTGGTTAAAATTGTTTTTAGACATGTCTTTATAAAAACGATAAGATAATCAACCTAGAGAAAATATTTGTTTTTTTATATAAACTTCCCAGCAACGCATGTGGTGTGATCCAGTTTCTCTTTAATCAAATTTCCATCAAAATTTCAAACCAAACATAGTACAAATAGCCCTCAGACATCATAGGGGCAGATCTGGGAGAGAGTGGCTTTCGCTGCAAAAATAATAAGAAAAGAAAAGAAAAAAAAAACAAAAACGAAAAGGCCCCTCGGCCTCGCCATCGCCAGCCGCCGCCGACGAGCTCCATCCGGCGAGCAGCGGTGGCTGCCGCCGGTAAGCACCCGCCCCTACCCACGTCCCCCCCCTTCCCCCCTGCCTCTTCTTCTCTCATCTCCCTCGTTCTACCCGCACCTCATCTTCTTTCTCTTCTAGATCTAGAAGCTGCTTTTTCTCTCTGTCATAACCTTGGTAGTAATGCTTGCTGTTCTTTGTTTTTCTCCCAAAAAATTTTGTTAGGTCCGCCCGCCCGTGCCAAGTGTTGGGTGTTGATTTGTTCAAGTCTGGAGGAAATTCGAGCGAAATGGCTTCTTCCCTGAGCAAATCCGACAAGAAGAAGGTGCTGGATTTTGCGGCATGGAGTTTCAACATCACCACGTCTGTTGGAATCATCATGGTCAACAAGGCTCTGATGGCTACGCATGGATTCAGTTTCGGTGTGTGTGTTACTTGCTACCTTCAGATATCTTGGTTCTTTATTTTGTGATGATGATGTTTTATTCTAGGCTTACTCCGTGTTCTGAATGACAAACTAGCAGTATCCTGTTTGATTTAATATTGAACGAATAAATATTACTAGATCTTGTGTAGTAATTGTAGACTCCAGATGTTTGTTCCTTTGGACATGCAATTGATCAACTGACTAACAGGCATCTGTAAACCTTCAGTCATTTATTTTCGCAATGCTAGCACAAATTCCAATCATTTGAGTTCTAGACGATCGATAAATCTTTAACTGAACTTGTATGCCTAATCTAATGATGCCAAAAAGGTTCACCAGATAGGCTTGCTTTTTTTGTGATCTAACACGAGTTAAATATGAGCTATGAGGTATCCTCTGGACTCTCAAAGCCACTCTGTTCTAGCTGCTATGAGCCTATGATCAGAACTTTTTTTTTTGTCACAAGTTGCCACACTGCCTTCTGAACATGAAAAGGACCTTAATGGAACACCGGGAGCATTGTAACTTATCTGATTTCTTATATCCAACCAGATTTATGGGCTGCCCCTCAACATGTTTCATTTGTATGATAATGGAATTATCTCCTGCCATGCCATGTAACTGATTATGTTCTGTGTTTTGCAGCCACAACCTTAACTGGCCTTCATTTTGTGACAACCACCTTGATGACTATCGTGTTTCGGTGGTTAGGCCTCAGCCAGCCCTCCCACTTACCACTGCCAGATCTGATTAAATTTGTGATCTTTTCGAACTTGTCGATTGTTGGAATGAATGTGAGCTTGATGTGGAACTCTGTGGGGTTTTATCAGGTTAGCAAAGGATGGTTCTGCTAGCTAAATTCCATCATGGCTTTGAACTTTCAAGTTTCAAAAGCTAAAGAATCCTTTTGTTCTCTTCAGATAGCAAAGCTCTGCATGATACCTGCATCATGTCTCCTGGAGGTTGTCTTCGATCATGTACATTATTCTCGGGACACAAAGCTGAGCATAATGGTTGTGCTTATAGGTGTTGCGGTCTGCACAGTTACTGATGTCAGTGTAAATGCAAAAGGTCTGGCTGCTGCTGTTATAGCTGTTTGGAGCACAGCTTTGCAACAATATGTAAGTTAAACCAACCTATGTTGTACTTGTATGGTTATGTCCCATTTATCTGCTATGAGATAATACTGCCTTCTATTCCTATAGCTGTCCTTTGGCAACCATAAACATTTTTACGGGGGAGAAATTATTGCATGGTGGCACAACAATGACTCTGCTTATCTATGGGTCTGCTTATTGACGAATGATGAATAATTGGCAGATGGCACTCCCTGAATCATTGTTGGTTCCCTGTAGTCCTTGTTAGTTATGAATAATTGGCACTCCTTAATCATTGTTTGATTTTGTCATTTCTTAAGTTATAGCCAAATAGCACCTTAATTTCTTTTCCTTACCTGGACGCATAGACAATACAATTTTAACTCTTCTATTTTCCTTTGCAGTATGTTCATTTTCTCCAACGAAAGTACTCTCTGAACTCATTCAACCTCCTGGGTCACACTGCTCCAGCCCAAGCAGGATCCCTTCTGCTAGTGGGGCCCTTTGTAGATTTCTTGTTGACAGGCAAAAGGGTGGATCACTTTGGTTTCACATCGATTGCTTTGGTAAGAGGCAAGCCTCTTTACAATGCTCTGTATCTGATCTCACTGATATACATGTTCTAGTTTTTCCATAGGTAATTCGCCTTGCAGTTTGGTTAGTTGTGTAATGGTGATTTGCTGCTGGTTGGCATTTTGCTGGTTCACATTCTGTAATGTTGCAAGTTTATCAAATGGCCTAGACTAGCATTATGTTATATCTTGTGACCAAAGAAGTCTTTACTTTACAGCATTGCTCGTTATCTGTAACTTCAAACAACTATAGTCTATAGCTTTCCTTTTGTGTGCAATGTCTTGCTTTTTAGTAATCTATAGGTAAACTGTACTTGATTAGAATATTGATGAATTTGAGTGCATGTTTGATTTGTTTGTATGTATTTGACCTCATATTTTCCATTTTATCTTACGATGGCATTTTTATCATTCTGCAGTTTTTCCTGACTCTCTCATGTGTCATTGCCATTGGTGTTAATCTGAGCCAATTCATCTGCATTGGTCGGTTTTCTGCCGTATCCTTCCAAGTCCTGGGCCACATGAAGACAGTGCTCGTGTTGTCCCTTGGGTTTCTCTTCTTTGGCAAGGAAGGTCTGAATTTTCAGGTAGTCCTTGGGATGATCCTCGCTGTTGTTGGGATGATATGGTATGGGAACGCATCAGCGAAACCAGGTGGCAAAGAGCGGCGGAGCGTTCTTCCAGTAAGGTCTGAGAAGCCTAGTGGAGCATTAGACGAGAAGGATGGCAGTGAGAAATAGTATGTGATCTGCGATTTATATGACAATTTCTTCTGTGAAGTTTTTCTGGTGATGCAAGTATGATATACAAAGGAAACCTTGCCAGGCGTTTTCGTTTACCGCTGAAGCCATAGATTCGCCATCTAGAAACTCATCATTGTCATAGCTATAGGATACAGTTAATATACATTTGTCATCGCATTTTTTTCGTTCTCCTGTACATTCCTTATGGGGGAGATGGCATAGATGTTCTACAGGGTTGCAAGACAGTTGTCCGAAAAGACAATGTAGTAATTGTTTGTGATAACACGGAGTTCTACATTTCCATCTGGATCTGTACAGAGCACTATGCTACTATCTGAAGCAGTTCAGTTGCATTGCAGATTTGCAGTATTTTAGACTGAAACACACATGCTGTTCTGTACTAGTGGTGTTGAGCTTTGTTGTTGTAGTGCCTGCAAGTGTCAAGTGTTCAGATTAACTGATTAATTTGTTGGTTCTCTGTGGCACTACCATTCTTCCAAATGATGAAAGTCAATTGCTCCGGTAGATTATCTATGTCGTCGTTGGTGATGGGCCTAATCCACAGCCGATGGTCCAGATCATGCCTGCCATGCTTAATTAGTAGTAGGTGACAAGTTGATTTGTACATTGGTATTTTTTGAAATATGGTGCTTGTCAATAACATTTATTAGATTCTCTCTAAAGTTAAAATCAATTTTTTAAGTTAAAACTGTTAAAACCCCATAAGTATTAATTTCCATAACCCTTTGCCGAGAAGGCGCTTGAAGCCCGAATACAGGGTCCACGGAGGCGTGTCTCTTGGCGTCGTCGTCGTATGGAAACTATATTGCAATTTTGTTTGTTCTTGTCAGTAATTAATGGTTATGTATAAACGAATTTGGTTCCTATTTATAAACAAATTTTGTATGTTCCTTCAACATTCAAATTTAGATGATAACCACAGGAATTGAGAAAGAATAGATTAATTTGAATGTGTTACGATCTTGTGAGCGACAACACAAAAGCACTGAGCGAGGGCAATACATCCCAGTAATACGAATTTAATTCTTCGTCATTACGAGTGTAAAAAGTACCAAGAAATCAAATATATTAAAGTAATTCCATAGATCATACATCTTGTAACATATATATGTGCGTAGTGTTATACATTATTGATGCGTAGTGTTATACAGTATACAATATTTAGCTAACAACAATCAACAAAACATTTTTACTAGCAATCACTAATTTTGAGCCTTATCAAGCATCAATAATTTAGTTGTGGTTGTTCTCCCAGAATTGAGCTTGGAGCCAATCCACGGCCTTCTTATCCACTTGAAATGCCTTAGCAAGAACATCATCCGAGATTGGTGGATTTGATCCAAATACTGCATTAGCAATGGTAATCGCTCCAGGATTCTGGCTGCTAAGTGCAGCGATGGCAACTGCTGGCTTATCATAGCTTGGATTGAACTGGAAGTGAATGAGACCTTGTGGGAACACGAAGACATCACCCTTGTTAAGTGTCTTGGTGAATAGCTTGTTTTCTCCGTTTGCTTGGTTCGATGTAACAAAACCAACATAGAGTGTACCCTCAAAAACCGTTAGGATCTCGGTAGCACGGGGATGCGTGTGTGGTGGGTTTTGCCCTTTAGGAGCATAGTCGATCCTTGCCATGGAGATGCCAAGGGTGTTGAGACCTGTGAGTTTCATCACGTTGATCAATGTAACATTGGATCCAGCCTTGCTCTTGGTTGTGTCCATCGGCTTGTCGAGGTTAGCTTCTAGGAAGAAGTCATCAACATTCACATCCTTAGCATCCTTGCAGGGGAACCCATTGACACGTACTGCATTGAAGAACATACAAAGGTCAGATCAAAAGCTAGAAACATATATATGTACAACATGAATGTCTCGGATCATTGTTAATCTGATGTAACCGCATGATCAGTGAAGAAGTACACTACCTGGAGAGTTCCTGTCGGCAACGCAGAAGTCCTGAAGAGGACTGGGATCAAAAGCCATGGCCTGAGTAGCGACCAAAGCGATGAGAGCTGTGGGAAGAAAGAAGTTGGAGGAGGCCATGTTAAGTTGATGGAACTTTTGCTTGTGTACAAGTAGTGGTCGATGATTCTTGTATAGCTATAGTTGATGCTTTGCCCATGGAAATGATGCATCCATATATATAGGCCTCTGAGCATGAGATGATTTTGAAGTGGTCAATAACAAAAGGCTGAGCTAGCTTGTGACTGGTTCATCTCCTCTAAAGTCTGAACTGATCTTGAACTCTTAATAGATTGCATCTGGGAAAGAAACTATTTAATTTGATGGATTCAATCTATCTTAATTCCCAGTCAACAGCTAGGTTGGCCGACTAATTAATTAATTAGATTATTCCAGTGCCTGTCATGCATGATGCATGCATTAGATTTATTATGTCTTGCCTGGCTCTGTTATCAGGTGCAGAGAAACATATTATGATAAAGATAGGGAGATGAATTTTATCTCTCAAGAAGATTTTAAAAAAATGATAAGACAATTAAATTAAATTAAAATATATCCCTTTACAAACATACAAGTTTGATACGACACCTATAAGTTGTAAAAAAATAACCGTGAATGTACGTTAACTATTACTAAGAACCGAGTAGATTGACCATGTCTTCTCTATCCATGTAAAATATACTTGGTCCCTTTCGTCTCTGCATATTCAGGCATCCATGTGTGTTACGGGAATATAACGTCTGAATGTCTGATTAATTAGTCAAGAGCTAGCACACATGCTAATTAAAAGGGAAGTTGATAATGTCAGTATTGCAGTTAATTGCTGAATATATCAACACGCTCTCTGTTGCCTACAGCTGCCGAGACAGTTTCAAGCTAATAACTAATGGTACTTTGGTTAATTCAGTTGAAAGCTCAACAGATCAATTACATCATCAATTACATCGGCCGCCGGCTCTTCATTCTCCTGGCCAGATGCATATGGATAGCTAGGAGAGGAGTTAAAACAAATACTAGCTTCCAATATGGCTGTGTTTGGCAAATAGGATTGAGAAATAATATCCCACCCTCCAAAAGGCAACATTGCATCTTAGCCATCCATTCTTCACACTTTATTTAATCCTAGCCATTCATCTATTTCCATTTCCCAATCCGACCTCCCATATCCTATTTGCTAAACATACCCTATATGGAAATATTTATCTTTTTAGCGCTTCTTATATTATACTTCCTGTGTCTCCAGGAGTGTGTTTTGTATATAAAAAAAGGGATTATAAAAAAAAAGTACCACAATTTTTTTAAGTAAAAAACTTTCAAATATAATTGTAGTATAGTTGTAATTTAATTCTACAATAATTATACTATAACTACAATGTGACTTGTAAGGATTAAAAAATATGCAACTTTATAGCTAAGTTATATCAAGATTAGAATGTAAGCATATTGTAAGTACAATGTAGTTACAATGTAACTATAGTGTAATTATATTATAGTTATACTACAACTATGCCATAGTTATATTTGAAAGCTTTTACCAAAAAAAAATTGCGACAGTTTTTTTTTAGCAATTTCCAAAATATAGATTTAGTGAAAACACTTCAAGCCGGGCGTTGGATCTGGGAGAAAAAACCGGCTCCCCGCCAATCATTCCCATCCACTCATTCAAGTATTTCTCTCTCCCTTGTCTCGCTCGCATCTCTCTCCCTTATCGCGCACTCGCTTACTCTACTATCTCTCTCTCTCTCTCTCTCTGTGTGTGTGTGTGTCTCCCACCGAGGCTTTGATGCAGCGATGACGCGTCCCCATAAGGGCAGCTAGCGCCGATGGCAACGGGAGGATCAACTACAACGACGACAACGAGGAGGAGAGCAACCCATCGTGGCAAAGCAGCAGATGGAGCAAGTGGTGGTCACGCCATCGTAGCTGACAACAAGTCAAGGTCATTTATGGAAAGAATCACCGGGTCATCACATTGCAGCGTTTGAGGTTGTCGAAGAAAGCCCGATCCAACCATTAGAGGGGAGGAGGAAGTCATATATAGCCAATACATTTTTTTTAATGTTTAAAATTTCTAATGTTTAAGCCAATGTTTTTTTTATGTTTCTTTTTGTTAGATTGTAATGTTGTACTAGGAATTTTAATGTTGTTTCATATTTTTGTCTTCAGTTCATTGTAATGTCGTTTCATGTCCGATCGATTAGGTCACCAACTCCGTTGTTGGCCAAATGAGATTCAGGATCAGATGGTCTTTAAGGGGTTCTTTAGGACGTGCGTGGTAATTGTAAAGTGTGAAATTCCTACATTCAAAGGAGTAATAAACTCTTGAGTCTTGAGCAAATCGTAGGTTTGAAAGTAAGACACTACAGGTTGATTATTGGAGTTATTGAATGGTTCACACCTATAAACCGTTTACTAGTTATTGAACAGTTCACATCTATAAACCGCCCACTAAGCTAGCCAAGCAATAAAAAGTCAACCAAAATTTCATTTCTTACATAATTTGTTTAGATTTTGTTGGTTTTTAAAGTAATTAATGGTCATGTATAAAGGAATTTAGTTCGCATGTACAAACATTTTTGTTATCTTTCTCAAGCATGTAGGGATAATTGAGAAAGAATAGATTAATTTGGATGAGTGCTATGAGCTTGTGAACAACATAAGAAATATAAGTACTGAACTAGCTAGGGCAATGCTTCCCCAGTAATATGATTTTAATTATCCATCTTTATGAGTGTTAAAAAAGTACCCAAGAAATCAACGATATTAAATTAATACCCCAGATCATACATCATGTGACAAATATATATGTGTACTGATATACATTATTCATAAAAAGAATCATATAAAATATCGAGTTTAGGATTACATGAAGTATACAATATTTAGCTAATATAATAATCAACAAACTCTTTTTACTACCAATCACTAGTTTTGAACCTTATCAAGCATCAATAATTTAGTTATGGTTGTTCTCCCAGAACTGAGCTTGGAGCCAATCCACAGCTTTCTTGTCCACCTGAAATGCCTTAGCAAGAACGTCATCCGAGATTGGTGAATTTGATCCAAATACTGCATTAGCAATGGTAATCGCTCCAGGGTTCTGGCTGCTAAGTGCAGCGATGGCAACTGCTGGCTTATCATAGCTTGGATTGAACTGGAAGTGAATGAGACCTTGTGGGAACACGAAGACATCACCCTTGTTAAGTGTCTTGGTGAAGAGCTTGTTTTCTCCGTTTGCTTGGTTCGATGTAACAAAACCAACATAGAGTGTACCCTCAAGAACAGTTAGGATCTCGGTAGCACGGGGATGCGTGTGTGGTGGGTTTTGCCCTTTAGGAGCATAGTCGATCCTTGCCATGGAGATGCCAAGGGTGTTGAGACCTGCGAGTTTCATCACATTGATCAATGTAACATTGGATCCAGCCTTGCTCTTGGTTGTGTCCATCGGCTTGTCGAGGTTAGCTGCTAGGAAGAAGTCATCAACATTCACATCTTTAGCATCCTTGCAAGGGAACCCATTGACATGTACTACATTGAAGAACATACAAAGGTCAGATCGAAAGCTAGAAACATATATATGTACAACATGAATATCTCATATCATTGTTAATCTGATGTAACTGCATGATCAGTGAAGAAGTACACTACCTGGAGAGTTCCTGTCGGCAACGCAGAAGTCCTGAAGAGGACTGGGATCAGAAGCCATGGCCTGAGTAGCGACCAAAGCGATGAGAGCTGTGAGAAGAAAGAAGTTCGAGGAGGCCATGTTAAGTTGATGGAACTTTTGCTTGTGTACAAGTAGTGGTCGATGCTTCTTGTATAGCTGTAGTCTATGCTTTTGTCCATGGAAGCATCCATATATATAGGCCTCTGAGCATGAAATGATTCTGAAGTGGTCAATAAGAAAAGGATGAGCTAGCTAGTGACTTGTTCATCTCCTCAGAAGTCTGAACTGGTCTTGAACTCTTAATGATTGCATCTGGGAAAGAAACTATTTAATTTGATGGATTCAAGCTATCTTAATTCCCAGTCAACAGCTAGGTTGGCCGACTAATTAATTAATTAGATTATTCCAGTGCCTGTCATGCATGATGCATGCATTAGATTGATGATGTCTTGGCTGTCTTTGTTATCAGGTGAATAGAAACACAGAGCACTTTACTACCATTTTCAACCTTACCAAGTTTTAGCATTGCTAAATTTTGGTATGTTTGCTAAAATTTTAACAAGGTTGCTAAATTTTGGCAAGATTTTATATGTGCTTACTAAAAATTTAGCAACAAACTAAACGTAGTTAAAATTTTAGCAACTTTATCAGAAAATGGCATCAAAGTGAACAGGCTCATATTATGATAAAGATAGGGAGATGGATTTTTATCTCTCAAGAAGATTTAAAAAAATGATAAGATAATTAAATTAAATTAAAATATATCTCTTTACAAATATACAATACAAGTTTAATATGACATTCAAGTTGTAACAAAAATAACCGTGAATGTACGTTAACGAGTAGATTGACCATGTCTTCTCTATCCATGTAAAGTATACTTGGTCCCTTTCGTCTCCGCATATTCAGGCATCCATGTGTGTTATGGCAATATAACGTCTGAATGTCTGATTAATTAGTCAAGAGCTAGCACCCATGCTAATTAAAAGGGAAGTTGATAATGTCAGTATTGCAGTTAATTGCTGAATATATCAACACGCTCTCTGTTGCCTGCAGCTGCCGAGACAGTTTCAAGCTAATAACTATTGGTAGTTTGGTTAATTCAGTTCAAAGCTCACCAGATCAATTACATCATCAATTACATCGGCCGGCGGCTCTTCATTCCCCTGGCCAGCTGCATATGGATAGCTAGGAGAGGAGTTAAAACAAATACTAGCTTCCAATATATAGAAATATTTATCTTTTTAGCGCTTGTTATATTATCCTTCCTCTATCTTCAGGAGTGTGTTTTGCATAAAAAAGGGATTATCTAAAAAAAGGTACCACAATTTTTTAAAGTGAAAAACTCTCAAATATAACTGCAGTATAGTTGTACTATAATTCTACAATAATTATACTATAACTACAATGTAACTTGTAAAGATTAAAAAAATATGCAACTTTACAGCTAAGTTATATAGAGATTAGAATGTAGGTATATTGTAATTACAATGTAGTTACAATGTAAGTATAGTGTAATTATATTATAGTTACTACAACTATACCATAGTTATATTTGAAAGCATTTACCAAAATGAAATTGTGATTAGTTTTTTTAGCAATTTCCCAAAAAAGTATAAAAAAGTATAGTTCTAGTGAAAACGCTCCAAGCTGGGCACTGGATCTAGGAGAAAAAAACCGGCTTCCTGCCAATCATTCCCATCCACTCATTCAATCATTTCTCTCTCCCTTGTCTCACTCACATCTCTCCCCCTTATCGCGCACTTGATTACTCTACTCTCTCTCTCTCTGTGTGTCTGTCTCTATCTCCCACCAAGGCTTTGATGTGGCGATGATGACATGTCACCATAAGGGTAGCCGATGCCGATGGCAACGGGAGGACAACTACAACGACGACAGCGAGGAGGAGGGAAACCTATCGTAGAGAAGCAGCGGACGGAGCAAGTGGTGGTCATGCCATCGCAGTTGACAACAAGGAAGTCAAGGTCATTTATAGAAAGAATCACCGGGTCATCACATTGCAGCGTTTGAGGTTGTCGAAGAAAGCCCGATCCAACCATTGGAGGGGAGGAGGAAGTCAGATATAGCCGATACAGTTTTTTTAATGTTTAAAATTTCTAATGTTTAAGCCAATGTTTTTCATGTTTCTTTTTGTTAGATTGTAATGTTGTACTAGGCATTTTAATGTTGTTTCATATTTTTGTCTTCAGTTCATTGTAATGTTGTTTCATGTACGATCGATTAGGTCACCAACTCCATTGTTGGCCAAATGAGATTTAGGATCAGATGGCCTTCAAGGGGTTCTTTAGAACGTGCGTGGTAATTGTGAAGTATACTCGTAAGAATTGAACGATTTTTTTGTGAAAATCTTATGAAATTACTACATTCAAAAGAGTAATAAACTCTTGAGTCTCGAGTGGTGTGTATCGTCACCTCTACTGAATCGTAGATTTGAAAGTAAGACACTACATGTTGATTATTAGAGTTATTGAACGGTTCACACCTATAAACCATTCACTAGTTATTAAACAATTCACACCTATAAACCGCTCACTAAACTAGCGAAGTAATAAAAAATCAAACAAAATTTCATTTCTTACATAATTTGTTTATATTATATTGGTTTTTAAAGTAATTAATGCATGGTTATATATAAAGGAATTTAGTTCGCATGTACAAACATTTTTTTTATGTTTCTCAAGCATGATAACTACAAGAATTGAAAAAGAAGAGACTAATTTGGATGCTTGTTACGATCTTGTGAGCAACACAACAAATATAAGTACTGAACGAGGGCAATACATCCCTAGTAATATGATTTTAATTATGTATCATTCAGTGTTAAAAAGGTACCAAGAAATCAAATATATTAAATTAATATCCCAGATCATACATCACGTAACATATGTATATGTGCGTAGTGGTATACATTATTTCGTAAAAAGAATCAAATAACATATTTTTAGGATAACATGAAGTATACAATTTTTAGCTACTAACAATCAACAAACCATTTTACTACAGATAACTAATTTTCAACAGATAAGCATCAATAATTTAATTTAGTTATGGTTATTCTCCCAAAATTGAGCTTGTAGCCAATCCACTGCCTTTTTGTCCACTTGAAATGCCTTAGCAAGAACATCATCCGAGATTGGTGGATTTGATCCAAATACTGCATTAGCAATGGTAATCGCCCCAGGGTTTTGGCTACTAAGTGCAACGATAGCAGCTGCCGGCTTATCATAACTTGGATTGAACTGGAAGTGAATGAGACCCTCTGGGAACACAAAGACATCTCCTTTGTTGAGTGTCTTGGTGAAGAGCTTGTTTTCTCCGTTTGCTTGGTTAGATGTAACAAATCCAACATAAAGTGAGCCCTCAATTACACTTAGGATCTCAGTGGCACGAGGGTGTGTGTGGGGTGGGTTTTGTCCTTTAGGAGCATAGTCGATCCTCGCCATGGAGATACCAAGGGTGTTGAGACCTGCAAGTTTCATCACATTGATTAAGGTAACGTTGGATCCAGCCTTGCTCTTGGTTATGTCCATCGGCTTGTCGAGGTTAGCTGCTAGGAAGAAGTCATCGACACTCACATCCTTAGCATCCTTGCAAGGGAACCCATTGACACGCACTGCATATTGAAAAACATATATGGGTCAGAAACCTAGAAACTTATATATACACATTACGGATGTTTGAGATAATCATCAATTTGATGCAATTGGATGATCGATGACGAAAAACTATACCTGGTGAGTTCTTGTCGGCAACACAGAGGTCCTGAAGAGGACTAGGATCAGAAGCCATGGCCTGAGTAGTGACCAAAGCGATGAGAGGTATGAGAAGAAAAAAGTTGGAGGAGGCCATGTTTAAGTTGATGGAACTGTTGCTTCTGCAGAAGTATTACTCGATGCTAGCTTGTTGTGTATATGGAGCTACAGCTAGCTGATGGTTTTTGGCCAGGAAAGGATGCATCCATATATATAGGCCTCTGAGAATGAGGTGATTCTGAAGTGGTCAATAAGAAAAATAAAAAAAGGCTGAACTAACGACTTGTTCATCTGCTCTAAAGTCTGAACCGGTCTTGATAGATTTGCATCTGGGCAAGAACTTATTTAATTTGATGGATTAGTGGATGGATTCAAGTTGTCTTCCCAGCAACACGGTGACCGATTAGTTAATCAATTAGATTATTTTAGTGCCTGTCATGCATGCATTAGATTGATGATGAAGCCTGGCTGTGTTATACAGTATCAGGTGCAGATAAACATATGACCATGTCTTCTCTCTATGTAACGTACGTATACTTGGCCTCTTTACTCCTTTAGTAACTTTGTTCCATATGGCCCTTTTAATTTGTCAATGATCTCCGCGTATTAAGCATGCATGTGTGTTACATCAATATAATAAGGTCTGATTTTTCAAGAGCTAGCACACATGCATGCTAATTAAAAAGGATATCGGTAATTGCTGAATCGATCAACATGCTCCCCGTTGCCCTGAGACAGTTTCAACTAATTTGTAGTTTTGATTATTTCAGTTCAAAGCTCTATCACCGGCTGATCGATCGATCGATCACATCGGCCGGCGGCTCGTCATTCTCCTGGTCGATCAGCTGGATACCCAAACAGGGTTAGATAAAGAAATAGTTCCAATAATGGAAATATTTGTCCTTTTCGCGCGCACTATATTATAATTCATCCGTTCTAAAAACATTATAGTAGTAGTTTTAACTGGTAAAAAGAGATTAGTAAAACTATTATGCCCTTTCTTTCTGTTAATTAGCCCGATCGAACTCGATCTCTTCCTTCCTCTTCAGCATGTGCTGGAGCAGAGTTGTTAACTTGATATATACTAGAAAAATTGCTCGTGCGTTGTAACGGGTAAAGTTTATTTTAATCTTATTACTATTATATGATTTAGTTAAGATGAAATTCACTGTAGCAGTTCGCTTGGATATATATATATATATATATATATATATATATATATATATATATATATATATATATATATATATATATATATATATATATATATATATATATATATATAGAAAATCATGAGCTGCAGTTAGACGTCCGATCGTCTCAAGTTAGTATGCGAGTTTTTTTTAAACAGATTTCTTATATGGTTTCTTCTGTATTTCTAAAAGTGAACGATCTTAAAAACCAATTCAAATACGAATATTTATTTTCAAAAGCAAACGAACTTAAAAACCAACTCATACACGGATGATATAACAAAATACCGGCAAAAACATATTCAATTTTTATAATAATAGAGATATGATGGATATATGACCAATTGAATTACGTGTAGTATATGTACTTTTATCAAAATTGCTTATTATTGTACTCTTTCATACGAGCAGAAACCAAATCTTCTAATTTTTTTTACTACAACTTAATTAGTGTCAGAGGCATGAGTTTAAGCAATGCCAGCGACGAGAACGGGCGATGGTGAATTGTTAGATTTTTCTTTTTTTCTGTATTTGGAAATTTTAATTATGATTTGTCAGACATGATGATACGTGAAACACAATTGTTTCCTGATTCATTATAATATGTTTATCATACTTTTAGATTTGCTAGTTATAAAAAAATCAAACAAAAATTCATTTGTAGATAATTTGTTTGAATTTATTTTGTTGGTTTTGTCAGTAACTAACGGTTATATATAAATGAATTTGGTTCACATCTAAAAACAAATTTTATATGTTTTTGAAGCGTTCAAATTTTCATGATAATCACAAGAATTGAAAAAGAATAGATTAATTTGGATGAGTACTATGATCATGTGAGCTACATAACAAATATAAGTATTGAACGAGGGAAATGCATCCCTACTATAATATGATTTTAATTATCCATCTTTATGAGTGTTAAAAAATACCCAAGAAATCAACTATATTAAATTAATACCCCAGACCATACATAATGTAACATATATATGTGCGTACTGTTATACATTATTCGTAAAAAGAATTGTATAAATATCGAGTTTAGGATTACATGAAGTATATAGCCTTTGGCTAATATAATAATCAACAAATCCTTTTTATACCAATCACTAATTCTGAACCTTATCAAGCATCAATAATTTAGTTATGGTTGTTCTCCCAGAACTGAGCTTGGAGCCAATCCATGGCTTTTTTGTCCACTTGAAATGCCTTAGCAAGAACATCATCTGAAATTGGTGGATGTGATCCAAATACTGCATTAGCAATGGTAATTGCCCCAGGATTTTGGCTGCTAAGTGCAGCAATGGCAACTGCAGGCTTATCATAGCTTGGATTAAACTGAAAGTGAATAAGACCCTGTGGGAACACGAAGACATCACCCTTGTTAAGTGTTTTGGTGAAGAGCTTGTTTTCTCTGTTTGCTTGGTTAGATGTAACAAAACCAACATAGAGTGAGCCCTCAAGAACGGTTAGGATCTCAGTAGCACGAGGGTGCGTGTGTGGTGGGTTTTGTCCTTTGGGAGCATAGTCGATCCTTGCCATGGAGATGCTAAGGGTGTTGAGACCTGCGAGTTTCATCACGTTGATCAATGTAACATTGGATCCAGCCTTGCTCTTGGTTGTGTCCATCGGCTTGTCAAGGTTAGCTGCTAGGAAGAAGTCATCAACACTCACATCCTTTGCATCCTTGCAGGGTAACCCATTGACACGTACTGCATTGAAGAACATACAATGGTCAGATCGGAAGCTAGAAACATGTATATGTACAACATGAATGTGTAATCAATTTGATGCAATTGCATGATCAGTGATAAAATAATATATCTGGCGAGTGCTTGTCGGCAACACAAAAGTCCTGAAGAGGACTAGGATCAGAAGCCATGGCCTGAGTAGCGACCAAAGCAATGAAAGCTGTGAGAAGAAAGAAGTTGGAGGCGGCCATGTTTAAGTTGATGGAACTTTTGCTCTTGATCTACAGATCCTGTAGAAGTAGTCGATTGTTGTTTTGTGTATGGAGCTATATCTGATGCTTTGGCCATATGGAAAGGATGCAGCCATATTTATAGCCTCTGAGCGTTAGATGTTTCTGAAGTGGTCAACTAGAAGATCGATCTATAGCGACTGGTTCATCTCTCCTCTGAAGTCCTCGTCTTGGTAGATTGCTTCTGGGCAAGAAACTCTTTAATATTTTAATTTGATGGATTAGTGGATGGATTCAAGTTATGTTCCCAGCAACCGGTTGGCCGAGTAATTAGTTAGATTATTTTAGTGCATGCCTGTCATGCATGCCGATCTTTTTCATCTTTCTCTCGTTTCACAAGTGCTAAACTGTATTTTTTTATAAAAAATTATATGGTCGAGTTGCTTTAAAAAATCGTATTAATTAATATTTAATTAATAAGTTAATCCACTGCTTCGTTTTTTTACTGGGTGGGAAGGGTTCCGAACTTTTTAAATTACTTTTTTATAAAACTTAATTAATTATAAGTGGGTCTCTTTCGTATATTTGTTCCAAATGGCCTATTAATTTTTCAATGATCCATGCATGTGTGTTATGACAATGTCTAATTAAAAGTAAAGTTGATAATAATGATAGTATCGCAGTTAATTGCTGAATCAACACGCTTTGTTGCCTGCAGCTGCCTGATCAGAAAGTCTCAGGATAGCGCTTACTCCGTTTCATTTCGTTTTGATTGTTTTCCTAGTTAAATTTTTCAAAGTTTAATTAAATTTGTAAAAAGAATTTGGCAACATCTAAAACACCAAATTGGTTTTATTAAGTCTAACATTGAATATATTTTGATAATATATTTATTTTATGTTATGTCACTATATTTTTTATAAACTTAATCAAACTTAAATTAAAAAAAATTTCAAAACGGCTTATAATATGAAACAAATAGAGTAATTAACTACTAGTAATTTTGATTAATTCAGTTCAAAGCTCACCAGATCGATTGCATCAGCCATCGTCTTCCTTACCCTTTTTATGATGGCTACTGCTACTCAGCGATATCATGATAATTACTACGGTACTTAGTTATCGTGGAAAACCATGAGGTTTTAAAAATGAGAAAGTTACCACGAGATCATCACGATATCTATAAGATAACCACGCGATATTGCAATTAGTCGACTTAATTTCCATCTTGATCTCCTATCCAGCTAACTGGATGAGGTTTATGATCAGGATCGCACCCTTACTCTTTGGCGTTTGAGCCGAATATTGATGGCAACGAGATTGTTCAGGGGTTATGTGTTTGATCTGCAGGCCATGAAAGGTTGGTTTTCAATATCGATGCTTGCTGATGAATGGTAAATTAATCTGGCAGTGTTAAATTATTTAGAATTGTTACTGATTTATTTTTCTGTTATATTGCAGTAATAATCAATTCTGTATTAGTGCTACGAATTAATCCTTCTGTGCCGCGAGGTTAGTGATGACGAACAGTCGTTGATTGTGGAAGAATTCGGCAGCGACAAATTAAAGGCCGGCCAAGAGAGAAGCTCTGGTCAATGACGGTCTCAGTTCTGAATGTCTGATCCCGGGCCACCTGGGCCATGGTCCAGGGCCTAGGCATGAAAGCCCATAAAGAACCATACATTTTCACCATATAATTTTCTCTTAGGCCAAATAAGAAGTTATCGGCCTCATCGGTTGGCTGATTTTCAGCTACAGCCTATTGGTTGGCTCCTTGGACTGTAGCATCAGATGATAGAAAAGCTTATGCTGATAAGCATCAGCCTGGTTGTGTTGATATGCTATAGCATATGCCAACCGATGGTGGTCATCTGGTCCGAGGCTAACCCTAAACCTATGTAAAAAAAATCCAGCTATGTAAAAAGAATCCAATTTTAGATTGGTTTTTTTTTTATAGAGGAAGTATGATATGGACATAGAGAATTGCGCACCGCGGACATTTACAACCATGGTCCAACTCCATATATATCCATGGGAATATCTAAACTTGAAAGGCAGAAAATGTAAGGAGAAATCTAGCTAGCTCCATTGCACCATCGATAGCTACCTCAATGTCTCAAATGAATTCTTTTCTTTTAAAAGAAATAGAAAGGAAATCGATCGATAGCTACGACCTTCTCACTGCATCGAAAAGCTCCAGCAAGTTTACATCGATCCCTGCCTTTTTCTCCAAACTTTTCCTGTTTGTCAGTTGCAGGGTTCTTTCATCAAGGAAAAGAAGAAGGGACAGCCGATCGAGTCAAGCCCTGTTTGTAGCATCTCACGTAGTATACAGTGTGACGTACAGTGAGCCAGAAAAAAGGGCATAAATGCTTTTCATTTTAAAGAAAAAGAAAAGGGGGGTATAGTAGGACCAGAAATTAAGATACAAGATCATGACAGTTTCAAAAGGGTTTGAGGTTGCGAAGTAGTAGAATAATATATAAATCAAGATGTACATCTTGCTCTATTTGTTAATTAGTGGTCGACCTAAAATTTTATATTTGTCAGTTATTAGATTAATTTATATAACGGATGAGCTATAAGATTGTGTACAATGAGTACAATATATACTATCTTAATTATAATGATGTACATATTAGTTGTAAAATAAAGAAACCTTTTTGGTTGTAAAATAAAGATACTCGATCTTCGTGTGCGGTCGCGTTAAGCGGCCTGCCTGCGAATATATATATTCGTGTGTAGTTGAGCAGCCCACACGCAAAGATGATGATCTTCACAGACCATCCTGGGCAGACAGGTCAGCCTTCCACACGCGAAAATGCCTTTTGGGCTGCCTGGAAAAAACGATTTCTGTACTAGTGCCATCACATTTGTGATCATATCGTCCTTCTCTTTTTTTTAAAAAAAAAAGGCATAGATTGTGTTCATCCTAATTGTGAAGAGGCTAGGAGCAGTCTAATTGTATTATCTTAACGTAATTGTTTTAACTCCGTAAGGTTTTCTTTATGTACAATAGTTCTCTTAATTTAACTTGCGACTTTTAGTTTGATTCGTTATTTTCTATTTTTCACATGTGCTCATATTTTACTAAAATTTAATCTCATGTACAGCAATATCCCTTCGTCCCAAAATAGTTCTCTTAATATGTCTGTCTAAATTCGTAGTATTAGAAAATATCCCATCCGGGTTCTAAATTATTATATTTTAGGACAGAGGGAGTACATGCACACGGGCGTGCATACCCATGCTATGTGATATCGGATCTTTTTTTTATTTGGCATGTGCTAGTATATGCACCACAAAGGTGTACATAGGCATGGGTATGGTATGTATGCACGCACGCGTTCTAACTTGTACTCATAAAAAAAACTTATCAATTTCATGTACTCCTGACGTCAGATAAATATGACCAGTCGAGTAGTAAAACCATTCAACGCAAATGAAATGTATTTTGACGCCCAAAAATTCCTGGATGAATTTTTAGTGCGTGTGGCCATGCTTTCTTTCATTTTCAGATAATGGCACCAAGCGTTGGGCCCGAGCTATACCTAGCTAGCAAGAATCTGAATTAGTAGATGTTGGCATCAGACTCGCTCGATCGGATTTTGTGCGTGAAATGCAGCACAGAAGATATGTATGCTTGAGCGATTACCTACTGCATCAATTTACTCTTGCGCCTTAATTACCGGCCGGTCACATAGACACGTACTCAAATTAATTAATTATCGTCTTAGCTTCGTTCTAAGATAGACATCTTTAATTTTGACTATCAATTCATGTTAATTCATTAGTTTAATAAAATAAAATTATGTGGTATATATGAAGAAAGTATTTCGCATAGTATATCCAAAATATAAATTAATCTTGTAATGTAAAACTATATATATCTTTATAATTTAATGATCGACTTAAAACAAAAGCTAATTAAAACGACAACTACTATTTAAAAGAGATGAAATACTATAGTTTTGGTACATAAAAATGATATTGTAAATTATCTAATATACTAATCTAATTGTTTAGCCTAAACATTATCATCCTAATATATGCGGAATTTAAAAGTAAAAAACTGATAGGTAAGCCATTAGTGCAATATTTGTGTTATAGCAGTAGCGCAGACAAAGTGATCGCGGTTTGATTCCATAGAGGCCTTCCGAGGGCCATCTACAATGCCCTAGGACAATCGCAAGTTCTCCCTCCAACACAAGTAATTGGGGTCGTAAGAGGTTTTATGGTTTCGGGCAGAAGATTATCGTGAAGTGACTATCACCACGACACAGCATTGATCTCCCCTATTAATATGTTGCTGAGGGAGGAGGGCAAGTTTTGGCATTACCGATCAATGTGTTAGGTCGTGTTCTTAAGTGAAGATTCCCAACCTTCACTTCCTCGTTTACCACATGTACACCTCCCGAATTACTAAACAATGTGATTTTTGTAATAAAAAATTATAGGAAAGTTATTGTAAAAAAATCATATTAATATATATTTCAAATGTTTAGCTAATACTTAATTAATCATGTGCTAATAAGTAACCTTAATTGATCGCGTTGATCGTGCAAGCAACGGGCGGAAATGACCGTGCATGATCTCCTCCCGGTTTGCATACGGAGAGGTCAAATTTCCCAAGAGATAGAAGCTAGTGATCTTGTTATTAAAAATGCTTTCATGATGTTCTTGTAACTTTTTTTGACATGACAATGAAGTAAAGTTATAATCCTAGCCTTACTAAAATCCTATTAAAATCTTATATACGCGAATAGGATACCTTTTATCCTAGTGGATGAAAACTATGAGTCCATTCTTGCTGGCATATTTGGAAGCAGAGAAATATGCTAATCTTTCATAATGTGCATCCAACTTTCGAAGCTTGGAGAAATCAGTTTAAGAGAGAGATTCTCCTACATATGTGCAGAATGAAGCACTATTTAAAACAATTAGTGTTTGATTGGTTATAATCTACTCCCTCCGTTTCGAAATGTTTGACGCCGTTGACTTTTTAGCACATGTTTGACCGTTCGTCTTTTTCAAAAAATTTAAGTAATTATTAATTCTTTTCCTATCATTTGATTCATTGTTAAATATATTTTTATGTAGACATATAATTTTACATATTTCATAAAAGTTTTTGAATAAGACGAACGGTCAAATATGTGTTAAAAAGTCAACGGTGTCAAACATTTCGAAATGGAGGGAGTAAGAACAATTTTCTTTGTGGCTCCTTTGTAGATAACTCCTTTTATTTATAAAATTTATACTGCTTGGCAAAACCTGGCAGTCATATTCACCTTAAAAGAAAGGAAAAGGCTATACGTACTAACTTTTTCTTACTAAATTCTTACTAACACTGATGTGTTATGCTACGAGTGCATCTAGATTTTTTGTAACTTCCATCTACTTAAATCAAACGGTTGAGATGATTGTTAGTAAAAGTTTAGTAAGAAAAATTTAGTACGTGTAGCATTGCTCTAAAAGAAATTATGAGTCCATGCCATACCACTCAACCGGTGCTCCCCCGAATCAACCATGAAGGTCTGAAATGATCCACTTATGAACTTCTTCTCCTTGATTCGAAACAAACTTGTTTTTCTGTTTGCTTGGATTCACGCATGGCGATTTGACACACGTCGATCAAATATTCAAAAGCATCAAGTTCTTCGTTGCAACTTGCAGCCATCTTAAATTCTTAATTAACAAGTGCAGTTATTAGCTAGCATATCATCTCTTGCTGCGCATGCATTCTTGGTCTCGCCGCCATCGACGTCGTCGTCGTTGACATCGTCGTCTGCTTCGCCGCCGCCGCCCACGGCCGCGGCGTTGGCGAAGCGCAGCGTGAGGCGACCGCCCTCGCGCGTCGCCTGCAGGAGCTCCTTCCCGGGGATCACCACCTCCATCAGCACGAACCTCCCCTCCGCCCGGAACGACCGGAAGCACACGCACGGCTTCCCGCCGCGCCCGATCGACCGTATCGGCGGCGGGAACGTCGGCGGCGTCGGTGCCAGCGTCGGCGTGCCCCGCTTCTCCCTCCCCGCGCCGTCGTCCTCCTCCACGCCGTCCGTCTCCTCCTCGCCACGGCGGATGGCCTCGCCGTCGCCGTCGCCGTCCTTGACCATGTCGTCGGCGTCCACCGTGCTCTCCGTCCCGAGCCCCTCGGTGCAGAGCAGCAGCGACGACTCGGAGCTCTTGAGGCAGAAGCTGGCGCTCCTCTTGACGGCGGACGACTTCGGCCGGAGCAGCGCGTCCAGGGACGAGCCGTCCTTGCTCTTGTCGTCGGCGACGTCGATCCACGACGCCGCGCGAACAGGCGGCGGCGGCGGCGGCAGGAACCGGGCGGCGGCGGCGACGTCCACCGGCTTCTCCTGGAAGTGGAGCTCGCCGAAGATCTCGGTGAAGGAGGCCGTGTCGACGAGCTTCTTGCGGTGGTGCACATGGTTGCACGCCGACAGCGCCTCCAGCAGCGTCGGGTTCTCCGGCACCGGCAGCGGCTTCTCGAACAGCCGCCTCAGCGCGCCGCCGTCCGCCGCCATGCGCGCCGCCGCCACCGGCCAAGAACCAAAGCTTTGCACCGGCAAAAAAGATATGCCGCAGAAGCTTCAGCCAAAGTGCTTAAGTAGATGTGTCACTGCGTTTACCTCAAAAAGGCGTCAGTCAATTCAGATGAGGCGTCAGAGATGGACAATTTGCAGAAAAAAATGTTTTGTATTTGTATATAAAATATGTGTTGTGACTGACAAATTTTGGGGCAGGAAGAAATTTGAGTAATTCTCTGATGAATTCAGAGGAAGAGAGAGATATATATATCATATATATTGTGAGAGAAAAAGAAGAGGCTGAGAAAGATTCAGGCATATGTATGTGGCTGTGGAATTGGAATATTTTCTCACAAGTGGAGAGCAACTACTTGAGGAGACCTGTCATTTTGCCTGCAAATGCTACTACTACTACTCGATTCTGTACTTCTGTATGACTGCCACTGCAACAGCAAGCTGCAAGCACAAGTGTTGGTGTTCAGAATTCAGGATCTTATATAATATAAGTACTTTTTGGCTTGCTTGATCAGAATTCAGAAGCTACTAGCAGGTAAAAGGTGTGCAATAATGCAGCTAGAGGAGGCATCTCTGAGCCCCATGAAATCTGTTATCTGTACTTGACACGTCAGTTGCTTCACTATTCTGATTCTGGAACAGGAGTTGACCTGTCCTCATGTTTGCCATGATCTTGCTGTGACTTGCATGCATGATCCATATGCTTTTATGTCTCTATGAAGTAAGAAGCTAGATCAATTTTCTGAGTTCTCTCTGTCTCGAGATAGGGCACATATTCTTCCTCTTAATGTCAGTTCCTTGGAGGTATTTTCCTCCCTTTTTACACACAGTTTACTTGGTCACATGTATTTTGGATGTAGAGGCTAATATTTGTATTATAAAAAAAATGCTTCAGTTACCACTTCTGTGTGCGACTGAGATATGATTGTAGACCATGATGCAGTGGAAATATCCAGTGAAAACCATCAAACCCGTGAAAAAGGTCCGGTTTTATTCGATGGTTTTCACCGGATATTCCCCCGTGATGTAAACTCTGATAAGATCACTAGAACAGAATTCCATTCGTTCTGTCAAAAAACAATTCCAATTTCACGTGGTGCAAGAACTGATCTGATAATGGCGCGATGATTTTCCCCAACCAGTAGTGTTCTTGTCACTGAGAATCACACCGCTGTGAAGTGATCTTGAAGATGGAATGTGTAGCTGCTTTCAAAACTGACAGGGAATAAAGGATGTGACTGTCACAACAATGGAGTGCAATTCATCCCATTTACAGCTGAACAGGCAGAAAGCAAGCTGAAATTTGCATTTCTCGGCTGCCTCTTATCTGTCTGAATTTTCTTTCTGAAGCGTACCTGGATGTCTGGATGAAATTGCAATAGATGTGTTTCTTGCTTATACTATTGTTCTTTTTGACGATTAGGACAAAGCGTGAAGGAGGGAGTAGGACAAAGCTACATGATGCAATGGATGGACATGGATAAGATGGTGAGAGTTACATTTCAGATAGTTCAGTATAGGGAAATTACGATACTTTCAGAAACATGAAGTGGATGAATTAACGCAATGTGAATTGGAATCGAGGATCCAATGTTCAAAACTTAGAACTTAAATTTTCAAACATATGAGAACAGAGTACTTGCAAACAAGATGAAAATGCTGGAACAGTTGGTTGATCCAACCAGATTCCAGAAGAATGAGAGATAAAAAGAGGTACACAATGAAATGAGAATAAACACAAGTACACAACATAATTATCCATGAACAATTCTCAGATAGCTAAGATTTTAGGCATTGGAGACATTTATGTACAAGGGGAAAGCAACAGTCTGTTTGATTCACTCAGACAACAGTAGTACTCATAAACAAGATACATAAGTTAGCAGCAACAGAAAATGATCTAAAAACACCGTGATCATGGTCCAACAAGAAATGATAAGCACATCAAAAAATGCAAAATGCACAAAGCACACAGCTCTTGGTCCTATTTTCAGGAAACAGGAAACATTGGGTCAGTCATCTACTTCACAACAACAATTTGCGGCAACTTCTGATTTCATCGCCACGCTTCGATCCGTTCAACCTTTGAGTTTATCCTGCTCACAATGCTCGCACCTTTTGATTTCTCAGATGCTGGAGCAGCACGTGTTCCAAACTGCACCTTGCCCTTTCTAGTCCTCCTACTATTCAGGCTACGGCTCCCTTTGCCTTGAAGTAAGTTCATAGCTGTAGCACGGGGAGCAGCGGCAGCTGCTGCCAGAGCAGGTTGGGAGCAACTAGTAGAGCCCTCTGTCTCCATGCTCGTTAGGGCTACATTTTCCGGGCAACTGGAATCCGCAAATTTTCCTTCAGCAAGATTGGTCTTATTAGGTTTCTCTTCAGTGCTGTGCACGGGACTGTTCAGAAGGGGCTCCTCGCTGACGAAAGAGGGACGCCTGGATCCTTCGTCAGGGTGAGAATCAAGCGAGAGGCCGGTGGTCTGGTGTCCATTTTCATCAGACGGGTCCTTCTGAGGAAGAGACAAATCATCCAGATCAGACTCTTCTCTATCCTTGAGGGTTTTTTGTATTAGCATCTTAAGAAAATTCATCACTTGTACTGCATACATCAATGCAGTCAAGGGATCTGCCATCTGCATTACATGTGTGACAACAGTTAGAATCCACCTAATGAAATATCAGTACCATGATCGCAATAGGATAACACACTACCTGAGTCATATTTGGTGCAAAAACCATGGCAATATTGCGCGCATTCATCTTGTTTATTTGCTCTTCTTGGACAACATCAGCCATCAAATTAACAGCCCAGTCTAGTAAGGCTGCTTCAGTTGGTGGAAGGCATTTGGCAACACGAGCACAGTCCTCTTCAGACTGGCATTGCATCACCTGTTCAGGTGGGATTGAGTCCAGCACCCCACTCGGGAGTTCCCTAAACCAGGCCTGGAAAACATGCGAAAATATATATGGGGTGGGAATACACCTTTGTTATCAAATTTGTGTGACCGCACCTATAACTGCTTCCAAAAGCAAATATTAGATTCTGCAACAGAATATTGCTGACAGCACAGCCTCAATTTTGTATGTGTTGACAAATAATAAATTGTGAAAAAAATCTTTCTAAATGGAAAGGACATGATCAGGTTCCATAGGAAGTCTGGATTCTCTGCCAGGTGTTTTTCTTTTTGTGAAATTCCACTAGTTCAGTACAGACAATAATCAACAGCTATCTAAGTATTGTACATGTGATCAGGATACTGGTGATGTCAATGGAATCACATAATTCAAAATAATAGAAAGAAGCTTACTTTGATTAGACCTGCCAAACAGTGGACATCAATACCCTCTGGCACGATCCCACCATTTAATTGGTCTCTCACAAGCTCTTCTTGGCTATTCTCTGCATTTATGCGAAAAATACCTTCTGCCTGCAAAGTACAAACAAAGACACTGATTAAAACAAAAACAGTAACCAATTTAAATAGTTTTAAAATCAATTAAAATCTAACAAGCCATACCCGAAGACCGCCTTGTTCATAAAGACGTCTTTGCATCATCAAGAGAATTGTTGGGACACTGTTTCCTCTGGAATCATAGGAGCACTGCATCGATTCTGTTGAAACTCCAAAGACACTTGCACTGCAAGTAAAGTTTTAATCAGCTCACAATCTCGGATGCTAAATCAAACAAAAATTAAGCATAATCGATATTGCTCAAAATTCCATATTATCAGTGCAAATAGGTTAAGTTTGCAAAACTTGTCGTAGAATCAACCTAATGTATGAAAACAAGAGCTGAAGAGCATTTGTCAATAAGGTCAAGGCATATTTTTAAGAAACATATTTAACAATTTATATGGTACATAAAAACATTGTTCAAATTCTTATGAGTTATATCAACCTACTTACAAATCTTTGCACCAAAATAAAAGACATGCATAAATGTCGCATTATCAGTAAGGTTGTTAAAATACTACTTCCGTATTGCTTAGCTTAACCCAAGCAATAAATTGTCCCAGGGAACATTTTCTTTTTCAGGAGCTTTGCTCGTTTCATGTTCTCCAACTATTGACTGAGCACCAACTTTATGATACAATTTTATTGACCTTCTACCAGCAATTCTTCAGTTTGAAGACTATATGTAGGTGTTTGTGCCGCTTTATCTTCTTTTGAAGACACTAGGTTCCCTTTCTTCCATAAAGTAGAAACTGGATAAACAACCGTTTTATCTATTCTTTTTAGATTTTGTAGTCTAATGACCTGGGACTCCCAACAGAATATTTTTCATTTCCCTTATTGTATCTGCTGTTTTCCTAGTATAGATGTATAGGAGTAAGTCAGAAAGGACAGCAAAGAAAAAAAATCAATATTTCAAGCAACTCAAGTTCAAAACGCAAAACAAACACATGTAGACAAATGAAAATGAAAGTACAAATGTGAATGGATCATCCAATTAATATGGCGTGTATCATTAGTCAAACATGACACTTTCTCATAGCTTTCTAATAACAGGTGATGCCATGATCCTTTTTTATATATATATTCCAATGTCAATCAACAGAACTCCTAGGACAATTTCTTCTGGTATGGTGTTTAATTAAAGGTGTCGTTTTCCTTCTTACTAGATTCGGTTGATGAAAGATAATCATATGCATACCTTTTAAGCTCTAGCCCATGAATATTGATGGGTTAAATTGGTGTGCTTGCTTATGAGTCAAACAGGACCACAATTATTGATGGGTTAAAGGAACAGGAAAGAAATACTACCGCTGTAAACGCCAGGATGAAGGAGCAGGCAAACCACATGCTACTATTACTAAGTAAATACCTTTAATAAGGTAAATATAACAGTAAATTTTTTCTCTAACACATGATCTAATTGATTTACAACAAACTACCACTACAACGGTCCAACCAGCCTTATTTGTTAGTAGAAAAAACAACAGTTTGATTACAGTACCATTTATAATTGAAGGTATTTTTTCCACCCAAGTTTTACAAGGTAGTAAGCAGCTACAGAAAAATCATGCGATGCCATCAAAAAACAGTACATCTGAAGACATGATTGGACCATTATTAATGAGTGATGGAGAAAAATGTGGCACACACACTTCTTCTACATTTCTAGAGTGGTGGTCCGAAGCCTAACCCCAATCATCAAGACATGCACATTTTGTCTACCACGGTTCAAATGCAGCAAAGGTTATAAAGTCTACCAACACAAAGACCAAAACCAAACGGAGTATAATACACAAACTTAATTCAAACAGAATTTAAAACTCCACCTAGAAAACATAAAAAATGTCTTTCTACCAATTCAGATGAAAGCGGCACAGTCGCACAGAGTTTTTAATAAACAAATAACTTTTCTTTTTACCACAACCGAAACAAAAACCATACTTTGCAAACACCAATGCAACCTAAATTTAGGAAACAGGCTCAAATTTCTTCTTTAAGAACAACTTGTTTGAAGCCAACACTATTTAAATTAGAGGACTCTTAACATTTCTGCAACAATGCATATCAAAACTCCAGCAGAAATGCAAACAATGACACCCAAAAAAAGGTTTACCACTTTTTTGAACACAGAAAATTAAACCTGAACTACAAACTGAATGACCTGAAACTCTGAAGAATTCACACAAAAAAAGGTTTACCACTTTTGAACACAGAAAATTAAACCTGAACTACAAACTGAATGACCTGAAACTCTGAAGAATTCAAACAAAAAAGGTTTACCACTTTTTGAACACAGAAAATTAAACCTGAACTACAAACTGAATGGCCTGAAACTCTGAAGAATTCAGCTCCTAGTGATGAACAGACCTCGCACTGGGAGCGCGGCGGGGCACCTCGGGCTCGAACTCCACGGGGAGCCCGAGGAATCCATGGAACCTATCGAAGGTGACGTGCGCCACGTGCTGCACGTCCGTCGGCCACCCTATCTCCATCCCTTCGCCGCCGCCGCCGTCCTCCGCGCTGCACCCGAGCAGCGACTTCCGCAGCAGCGCGAGCAGCAGCGCCAAGAACGACCACTCCTCCTCCTCCTCCTCCGATTCTCCTCCCTCTTCCTCGCGCCGTTCTTGGATTCCCAAGCTTCCTGTAGATCCCAGGCTGCTGCCGCTACCGCTGCTGCTTCTTCTTGGGAGCACGTCGCCATCGGAGGTGGCTAAATAACGCAGTGAGGAGGAGGAGGAGGAGGAGGAGGAGCGGCTTGCGGGTGAAGCGAGGTTGGTCGGGCCCCGGAAGAGCGCCACCTCCGCCATTGCTTTTCTTCCACCTTTTTTTCTCTTCTCTTGGCTCTAATCCTCCGCTAATGATGCGCTATAATCTGGTGGGGATTTCTCGCGATTTCTTTCTTCGGATTGGTGGAGTGGGCCAAGAAATGATGGATTCCTCTCCTGGTGGTGGAGTTCTTGGTGGCGAATTGCTCCAATTCAGGGTCGATTTCTATCGATTTCTCCCTTGTATTCTTGCTTCCGATTGGGATTTGTCGTGGGAAGGGGGATTGGTTGCGGTGGTGCGCGTGGTCCAAATCCACTCCACCACGAACGAAGTGGACAGAAAAGAAAAAAAAAAGAAAGAAAGGGTTTTTAGCACCCGAAAAAGATCCAAATTTTTTAAGTGGGAAAAGAACAAAATCGGTGCAGCTGTTTGGTGCGAGCGAGAGAATGGAATTGGATTGAGGTGGAGTTGGATTGAAGGGAGGGTTAGTTAGTGCTGGGCTGGGTGTGATGGGTTCATCATCTCCTCTTCCTCTTCCTCTTAGGCTATAGCCATGGATGCATCGTTGATGATGATGATGGCCATGGCTCTAGCTTCCCATTCACTCTATTTAAGCTTTGCCATTGAAGAAGGTGAGAGAGGCTACTCTCTATTACGAATTTTTAAGCTGTTTTTTTTTTTTGAATTGGCAACAGAGATCTGGGGCCCTGTGAGATTGGGAATTTGTTAGTTAAGGGATTAGATTAACCAGCTCATTGCCGTGATGTTACATTGTTACGTGCATCTGCCTTGCACTGTACTTGACCGAAATTTAACTGAATGTTAGGTATTCTGGTTTTTTTCCTTTCTGAGCCCACCAAACACCATGGTTGGAAAGGCTTTTTGCTCTCTTTTTCTTACTAACTTTTAGGAACAATTCGTGCGATATATATAAAAAAAATTAACTTTTAGGAGCAATTCGTGCTTGTCCTAGTAAAATTTGTGACAGCAGAATGCAAATTTTCTAACTGGAATCTCGAATGTAGGAGTTCGCAGGGGTTCGGTTCAGATGAAATTCAGGTTTTGTTCTTCAGACTTGCATCAAATTTGCTGCAAATTGCTTGATGAATTGGGTTGATAATAAAATATACAGTATTCAAATGCCCCTGCTCCATCATTCTTTGTACCAGATTCCTATTGATGGCGGCGTGTTAAATTTACACGTACTCAAAGGAATCCAGCATAGGAAAATGCAGTACACTCGAGCTGAAGCAAAGCAACCTCTCTTCCATCTTACTAATAAATTCCATGTTCTTCAGCAACTGTTCATCAGTAGTTCAGTACAGCTCACTGACTGCACAGATAAGCTCAAGATCAAATTTGGAAGCCATTTTTGTAACCTTTACTCCATCCCAAAATTTGTGAACCCATTTTTATTACTGTCAGCACATCTTCATCGTTTGCTCTTTCAGCTTATCAAGCACAACCAAATCCTAAATTTTACTCTCTCCGTTTCATAATATAAGTCATTCTACTATTTCTCACAATGATGTTATATGTCTAGATTCATCTAGATTTATTAACATCAATATAAATGTGGAAAATGCTAGAATAACTTACATTGTAAAACGGATGAAGTAAATCTTAACTTTAGAGTTGAGTAGTTGACTTTGAATTTTTTTATTATAATTTATTATTTAGCGTTGGCTTTTAAGTCACTAAGGGCATCCACAATGTAGTCTAAAACTAGTCCATAAGCAATAAAATATTTCATTCAGCCACCTAACCA
Source organism: Oryza sativa Japonica Group (assembly GCF_034140825.1). Taxonomy (NCBI): domain Eukaryota; kingdom Viridiplantae; phylum Streptophyta; class Magnoliopsida; order Poales; family Poaceae; genus Oryza; species Oryza sativa. Next base: position 2,741,088 of record NC_089046.1, read on the forward strand.
CATTGTGGAACTAGTCCATAGCAAGAAAATAGCAAAAGCCACCCATAAGCATATGGGCTACCCATATAGAATAAATATGTTATTTATCTTTATTTCCTGTCTCCTCCTAATACTAGTTGCTATCTATATACATTGTGAAGAAAGCAATAATTATAGTCCATATATGTGGGTCCCATCTATATGGACTACTTTTGCTATATATATTGTTGTTGCCTAAGAAGATATAAGATATATTCATATTAATGTCAAAAAGAACATTTCCAATATTAAGCAATATCAAAATTTTGGTAAATTGATAGCATCACCAAGTTTTGATAAAATATGCTAAATATGATGTTGCAAAAATTACTTAGGCATTACCAATGTTTGGTAACAAACTAAATGCATCTATATGTTTATCAATTTTACCCAGAAAAAAATATGGTTTAAAATGACAAAAACCTATTACCTAATCATGCTCGTATATAAAAGTTTACCTCATAAATTATATTGTTATCGTTAATAAATGTTACGGTTTATAATCAGATGTGGGCAAAACGATGAGATTGAACAGACACCATGGCCAATGCTACTATTGGTTGCATAATAAATGTGAGTTTTTTCAGGTAGGGGAAGACAAGATCTGCCAGGCCATTAACAAGAGAAATGAAGAAGGGGATGTAGGACTGAAGGCCACCAGTGCACCACCCCCCACTGTGTTTTGGTTGGGACAAGATCTGCTGCCTCATTAACAAGAGAGATGAACAGGACATTGGATTCTCCTGCACATCACGTGCTGGGCATGTGTTTAGCCTCAGAACTTGCAGTTGCTTCAACTATGGATCACCAAAAATACCAGGTGATCGTCAGATAAATCACTTCAAATTCATATTTAGATTTTTGCAGTTGCATTTTAAAAAAGTGCTATACATTTCGGTAACCAGTCTGGCCTAGGAGACTGGTATTTTAAAACCTTGTCTTGAACGCAGCAACAGGGTTCCTAGTTTTAGAGGCAATTTAAGCTTCTTGCCTAGAGGACGTATGATTTAAATTTGCCAGCCTATACGTACTACCCTAACAGCTAACACTAACAGTGGCATTTCTAAATCTCAAGCTGGGGTTTTGCCAAATAGTAATTCGCTAATTAATACGCCAGCAAATTGAAAGTCGATGCGTTTAATCCTTGACAAACCAGCATGCTCTCGCGTGTGGATCAAGCTTTGGAAGAACATTCTGTTGTTTGGTGGGAATGGGGCAGGAGTCAAAAAGAGGAACAGATTGTCACACATGTACAATTGTAGGGCAGCACAAATGTACTCTAATGGCACTTACTTACTTTCAATGTTTACGGCTGCTCTGCTAATGTTTTCACTTTTCAGAAGTTGGGCACAATCACCTTTGGTTGAAAAACAGTGGCATACCTTTTGCCAAAACATTGTCCTAGCTTTAAAGGTCATTTGCTATGTAGGTTCCTGTTTTTAATTAAGGTTGTGAGAAGGAATGACTCAACGTGATAGATTGGATTAATCGCAGAGCATGTACATATATAGGTCACGTCCTTTCATAACCACTCGATAGCTTTATAGTAACAAAATCAGGAGGATAAAGAGTTGTGCCCTCTAAAATTTACAGTACCATTCATATAACCCCTAAACTAGTGTTTGTCTAATTTTACATATTCTTTTAATAATTTTAGCAACATGAAATGTGTATGGAAGTTATGAAAACAAATTGAAGATATGTTTTTTTCACCGGTTTTATAGGAATACACACATTTGAAAGAATTGATTAAAATATACCATCATTGCAGAGCAAAGATACGAACTCATGGCAGACGCTCGAGTTCGCAAATTAGGGATGCGAAATCGTGGACACACATGTGAGTCTGCTCAACGGGGACTAGGGAGCATCCCCGCTCCACGAGTTCACAGTGCTACGGATCGTTCTCGCTACTTCATTATTGTGCGAGTTCGCTTTTCTCCCTGCAAACACCGTGAACACATCATGAGTTCGCACACTTACCGTGCGAACCCATGATGACATCACGAACACGTCACGAGTTCCCGCACCGACCATGCAAACTCGCTGCAAGTTCGCATCTCTGCTCCACAACAACAATATACTTCTTGCAATTCGTTCAAAACGTGTATATTTTGATAAAAAGGTATATTTTCATATTCTTTTCTTGAAGATATGTACCAAAATCTTCATTTATCTCTCTCTCCCTGATTATTGAGGACATATATAATGCTAGTATGACGCAACACAATAAGATATAATTTGAGGGCTAAGGATTGACCCAATGCAAATATTTGTCATCTTAGTTAGCCAAAACTACTAGCATCCAAATACGCAAAAACAACCAACAAAACTACTTTGGAGGGGTTTTTATGAACAATGTTACAAAAGTTGTGGCGTGTGTGTTGGGGGGGGGGGGGGGTTAGATGTACGGTTTTAAAGTTTAGGTGCTAGACGGACTTTTGTTCAAAGTTTTGGGGGTATATGGACTTTCCTCTACCAACCCTTTTTACATCAACATCAGCTAACCTATTAAGAATTTTTCCATTTTTTTTCCAAAGTACCCCTGATTCCTTTGTGTCCAACCCTTAGAGAAGAAAATGGAATGGCGTCAGATAATGTTGGCAACACCGTTGGGAGGGAATGGGTCTGGGAAGGATAGAGGGAGGGTTCGGTGGAAGGGCCCGTCCTGTCACCATGCTCTTCGTTGTCTGGAGGGAAGGGGAGAACGGAAGAGGAGCTGCAATGGCTGCTTCTCACATCACCATACTCAACGTCATCGTTGTTGGGCACTTGGGCTACCTCCAAGCCACTGCCATCTCATCACACCGTCACTAGAGGAGGTCAAGAGTGACCCTTTTGCCGCTGACTTTCTTTTGACCTCTCACTACTACCTTCGGATCTAGACTCTACACGGTGCTGCGTTATGTGAGAGGGCAGTGTTGGCCAATTCGAGGGAGGAGGTCTTAGAGGGAATGTGGGAGGGAGGTGACAGCTTGAGCTTACACAAACAAAGGAGAATCACCCCATAGTTCAGGTTGGGGAGCACCAGGGAAGGATAATGACATCAAACAGGGAGTAATAACACTATTGGGCTGGCTAAAAAGGGAGGAGGGGGGGGAGGGGGGCACAACCACCAAGGAGGGGGGGAACAACACCATAGAGGGATGAGTATCGGTCGTCGAGTGAGTAACTAAACACATGCAACCTGGAGGTATTTTTAGCAATATGTAAAATTTCTAAATGGGTAAAGGACGTTAATTGATGGTGACGGAAAAAAGGGGATAAATATGATTATATGATGGCAAATTGTAGACATTGACCTAGTCGATGCCATTCTATAGAATAGAGCTTTCGATAATGATAGATCATAAAATTTTGCTATTATTGTTGTTTCATTGCAACAAAAACATAGAGCTATAAAAGTTCCATTTTTACCCATTTGGAATTTTAGAGAAAGAACATATGAACATCAAGAGGTTGTGGTTGGTTTACTTTTAAATCTGTCCACAACTTATTTTCAATTGGAATATTAAAGTTTGCAATAAATTAACTATGATAACAAGATACCTAAATGGAAAATTAACCATATCACATCAGACTTACTTTCAAAGATTTGGAAAATTCCTTTCGTCAGATGGCCGACACAGCCCAACAAATTAGTCGCTCCGCCTCCAGCTGTTGTATGCCCCGTCCCACTCTTCCATAGTGGCACATGCTCTCTTCGCATGTATGTACATGTATGAGCTATATTACCAAACTTTAAATGATTTTTCTCAAAAAATACTTATCTGGTAACATGGTTTTATTCATTACAATTAAATCTTTACAATAAGATGTCACACGATTGTAGTATGTAGTATGTTGGTAAAATAAATATATTTTAAATGTTGAAATTTGATGTTTAATGTATGAGAAGCGAATGCTTCAACTGGAATTCTACTCTATCGCACATTTTAAGTTTTGATTAAAAACAAATATATTTTTGCTTGTTATAATTATTTGTGCTGTTTGTGAGCCAATATCCATGCAAAATAGACCATTTTAATTCACATAATAATCTTATAAAAGTCTATTTCATAAAAAAATAAGTTTTATATTGTTATGGGCCTATTTGGTTTGCATTGGGTGACCTTAACTTGGCTCGTACGGGTCATCCTATTTGGGATTAGCATGGCCATAGGACGTAGATGGCTGAATGGTGCTGTCTGGTTACATGTATTAGTTTAACTAAGATAGGTTGGGATAATGTTTGGTTGGTTATATGAGATGCAACACTTGGGAGATTTCGCATGAGTTTCGATACCTATTCTATCCTCTATGTGAAGTGTAAGGTTACATCTTTCATCTCAAAATTTATCAAATCTAATAAACATATCAATTGATTTTAGTTACATTTTAAATGTTTTTAACTATAAACTATACAATTAATATGCGTGGAAAAGATGCTAAATGATTTATCACACACATTTACAATGATATGTTATAGTTTTTATATAATGGCAATTATGGCAGTAAAGAAAAAAAAAGTCACTCCGCCTCTCGTTGTTCCCTTGCCCCTCCGTTGCCGACCTCTTCCCTGCTCTTCTCCCACTCTGCCGCTCGCCTCCTGCTCTCCTGCTCCTTTCCCACTCCGCAGCTCGCCGTTCCCTGGGTTAGGGTTTGCACTTTCGATTTTGGTCAAACTTTCGGTAGCACCAAAATTTACGAATTTCGGTACTTCTGGATCGAAATTATTTGAAACTTTAACAAACTTTAACTGAGTTTAAATAAATTTTGATTGAATATAAAAAAAAGAGAATTTTCAAAAATTTTGGATGAGAGAATGATTTGACGGTGGGTCCTAGATTTCAAACTGAAATAATATAATCACTTCCCCGGGTCCCTACCAGGGTGTACCTTACCGCCGGTAACCGCGCGGTTACCGCGGGGGTACGGTAATATAAATACCGCGGTAACCTCCTTAAATTCAAATAAATTTTAAAAATAATTTGAATTTTTGATAAATTTTGTACGGTTTTTCACGGTTACCGCGGTTACATGTATTAGTTTAACTACAGTAACCGTGCTTACCGTTGGGACGTGATAAACCCGGCCCCGACGGTTTGAAAAACCTGGTCCCTATCCTCTTCTCCATCCGTGCAGCTCCCCGACACCTTGACCCCCCAGCTGCTAGAGCTCCTCTATGGATCTATCCCCACTGTTTGTGACTGGATTCATCATCGGTTGGGCCGTTCGTTTGTCACATGGGCTTCGTAGTTGGGCTAAGCCCCGAGCAAACCTACTCGGCCCGATTCACCCCCGACGGCCCACCAAACTAGCCGAACCACTCGCCTAGTCTCGTGCCCCGGTGTTCCTCGCCCACACTCCCAACGCATAACCAACCCTAGCTCTCGCAAAGCACCGCCACCCTCGCCGCCCCCAACCGCTTGCCGGCGGAGTTCGCCGCCGCGCCGCCCCTCGGCGGTGCTCCCTACCCCGCCCGCCTGACCGCCCGCCTGTCCGTCGCCCCTCCCCGCCTCGCCATCGCCGGCGCCCCACCCACCGCTACTCGCGCGAACGCACCGTCTCGACTAGCCGACGCCGCCTTGGGATCGCCCCCGCCCACCTCCAGATACGCGGCCCGGCCGCGGAGCCGTGCTTACGTCCGCTACCACCCGGCGCCGATCTCCACGACGCCCCGCTCACGAGGTAGGGTTTTGGAGTGGGAACGACGACGATCGCGTTCCCCCTCGCACGCCGCCTGATTTGAGCTGCCCCACGCGTTCGTTCGGTCCTTTCTCAGGTACTCAGATCAAACCCTAACCCGATGCTTCGCTTGTCCGAGAGGATCTGTGCAAGTGTGTAATCCTGGATTGATGTGATGATAGATTAATGGTTTCCCTCTGCATGTGTTTGTTGTGTGTATGATTGTAACAGATCTGTTGTGTTGCCCATATCATTGTTGATACATCTCGTGCCGAGTCCATTTCAAGTTCACTTCTTGTATGTGTTGGGTATAATGCTTTGGTTTGTCATGTGGCAGTCTATGCAGTGTTATTAGTGCATCACTCCGTATGTATGGACTTCAATGGATATAGTCAGCCATGAAAGATTCCCTTAATATGTTGTTTCCGCTCATCTTTGTAATGTTTTTGGCTAACCTTGCAATTTGGCGGAATATAGTTAGCAAGGTCTTTTCAGATTTAATAATATAGTCTGGTACTGGTTCTATTTACTCTGTACGTCGTTCCAGCTCATATTATTAACGTAGTCGAATATATTCTGTCTCCATTTCCCGCCAAAATTCTAGTTGGAACGGTTTAATTCCAGCTTTGATAATAATGTCTGTTACTACTGCTACGTCGATTCCGTCAACTTGTCGTTTCTACCTTGATTACGTGGCATAATTTTATCTGAAATGATTGGCTTGGAAACTTCGCATCTAATAACATCTCTTATTGACACGTGTGACATGTTGGTTCCCATTGTATATACCATTTCTGCTCAGCTCAGCAACGATGTTGGCCAATTTTGTTAATATGATTACCTGCCATATTTGTTTGGCTGTGTCTGATTGATGCACATGTTGTATATGGACCTGCTTTAACGTAATAGTGCATTATGGTTTAGTATTACTATTAAAAGGGATGTTCATTAGCAGTTTTTATCCTCTTTGGTGGACGTAATACCTGCTGCACTTGACCAAAAAATATGTTGCTGACATGTGAACTCTACTTATCACACTTTATGTGGCTGTTAATCAGGCAATGGATAGTGCTTTTGTCTCTTGTCGGGTTAAGATTCCTAATATTTGCTTCTGTAACTTTTCTGACTGAATAAATTTGTTTGATTGTTCCTGCCCATGTTATATGATTTATTGATTGATTGGTACAAATTTTGTGATTATTCTCAAAAACCAATTCTTGCATTGTCACTGCATATTTGTTTCTTTTCTTCATTTTATACGCTATATCATGCATGTTAGAGTGAATGCCATGCATGATAATTTCTGGTTTTATTGCAAATACTATGAAAATTGAAAAGCTCACACCTGCTTCCTTTTATCACCTATTGGATTTGCAGGCATCAAAACCCTGATTTGATAACATTAAGTGGAATTTTGACGATGGGTTTCGATAATGAGTGTGTTCTGAATATTCAAACTCTTCCTGGTGAATATTTCTGTCCTGTTTGTCGGACGCTCATATGTCCCAACGAAGCTCTGCAAACTCAGTGCACACATCTCTACTGCAAACCCTGCTTGGCTTACATAGTGGCAACAACACAAGCCTGCCCTTATGATGGCTATTTGGTTACAGAAGCTGATTCCAAGGTACTGCTATCTTCTTAAGGGAATGCTTTGTGCATATTCAGTTCATCAAGTATATTTGGTGGTAGTGATCCCTTTATTTACAACCTGATTTGCAATATGCAGCCTCTGATGGAATCAAATAAACCCCTTGCTGAGACAATTGGTAAAGTTACAGTCCACTGTCAGTATCACAAGAGTGGTTGTCAATGGCATGGTAATCTGTCTGACTGCATCACACATGGTACTACTTGTGCCTATGGGAACTCTCCTGTAGTTTGTAACCGTTGCAGTACTCAGATTGTACACCGTCAAGTGCAAGAACATGCTCAACTCTGTCCAGTATGTCCATCTCCATCATTCCTTATTACTCCCTCGATATGTATTAGCATCATTTCCCTATTCACTAATGTTTTTTCCCTTTGCATGTTATTGCAGGGTTTGCAACCTCAGGCGCAAGCACAACACACTGACAGTAGTATGATGCAGTCATCAGCAACAGGAACCCAGGCAGCCGTGCAAGGTCCTTCTGCAGTGGCCTCAGCAGTCCCTATGACGCCTGTTACAGCAGCTCCTACAACAGTACCATCCACAACTACAGCCAGAGCTGGAACAGATTCTGCTATCGCAGTTGCTTCAGCTGGTTCAACCACTGTAAGCACCGTGGCTGTGGCTCCTTCACTTCCGGTGGCACCTACTGCTGCTAGTCAAGGTCAAGCACTTGCTCCTCAAACTCCAACAGCTGAGCAATACCAGCAGCAGCTCCAGTACCAGCAGTACTACCAGCAACATTACCCTGGATATAACCCCTACATGCAGCAGTATCAACAGTATGGTCAGTACCAACAGTACACACAACCTCAGACGCAAATTGCACCCCAGAATGTGGCTCAAGCTCCTGCGCAATCTGCTCCATATGCTCAGCCTCAAGTTCTACAGCCCAATCAGCCCCAACACATGGTGCCATTCCAACCTCAGAATCAGCCCCACCTTACACAACTCCAAGCACCAGCAGCTCAGTCACAGTCTCAGCAGCATCCACCATTGCAGTCTGCAGCTCAAACTCAAATTGTACAAGCACAACCACAAAGCCAAGTATCTTTCCAACAGCCTCAACCCCATGCACAACCTACAACCCATACACCAGTCCCTACACAACTTGGTAGCCAACCATTTGCAATGCCTCCTACTCAAGCAACACCATCTGAAGTTCAGCCACATGTTCAACCTCATATTCCACAGCACCATCAGGTTATGGCTCAGCAACAACAGCCACAACTGCAGCATTTACCTCAGCAGCAACATCCAAATGCACAGCAGCAATCTTATCCACAAATGCAGGCATATCATCAGCCTCCTCCAATGTCTCATGCACAACCTCAGAATCCTTCAGTTCATGCAGTAACAGGTCATCAATCATTTTCACAGCCTCAGCCAGCACATCAGATGCAACAAGGTGCTCCACTGCAACGTTCCCTACATGTATCTCAGCAGCAAATGCCTAGTGCTCAGCATCATGCACTTGCACATACTCCACAGGGCCAACAACCAACTATGATGGCTCAAGGGATTCAGCAGACACCACAACATCAGCATGTTGGGCATCATGCCCTGCGGCCAGAAATATATGCTAGCATTCCTCCACAGGCAGCACCACAAGGATTCCCTCTAAACGCACCTGCTCCCTCACAAACAGGTCAATCATACCAACAAGGAATGCCCTCATCACAACAACTGATGCATGCACCTCTCCAATCCCAAGGCCAACAATTTATGCAACAGCACCCTACTCATACTTCTGCTGGTCGGTCTATGAATTATGTTGCACCACAAGAGCAGTTCCAAAATCAATCTGGTGGTCCAGTTAAAGGTTTACAGGCAGGTGTGATGAATCAACAACCACCAATGCGTATGGCCTCTGATAATGTAGGAGCAACATCTGAATTGCATGGTGCTGGACAATCTTTTGGGCAGGGCTCTTCGTCTTTAAAAAAACCTACTTCGGAATCTGAGAAATCAGAAAATGCAACTAATGGTACTGGTAATACAGAAGTAAGTGGGAAAAATGGAAGTGCTGAATCAGCTCTTGTAAATCCTATTTCATTGGATGGGTCAGATGGTTCAGACAAGGGGAAGGGGAAAGGAAAAGTTGACTTTTCAGCTTGGGAAAGTAATTCACATGATCCAGATGCTCGGGGAGGCAAAGGGACTAGGTCTGGTATATCAAATGATCTTGTGAAAGGTGGATCATTACAGCAGGCACCACAACATCCTTATGGACCTGATTCAATGCTTCCTCAACATATGCGTCAGCCTGGGCATATGCCGTATATGCAGGGGCTGCCAAATCAAATGAGGCCACCTAAACATTCCTTTCCTGAAAATAGTCGGCCTCCAATGCAACAACCATTTGAAATGGCACCTAGGGTGCCTGGTCCAAACCAAAATCAGATGCAAATTTCACAGTCCATCAGACCTGATGGTGCTATAGTTCGGCCACCGATGGGGGCACCAATGCCTGGGCTGCATGATTCAACAGTTCCTCCTTTTGCTCCTGAATATGTTGGTCAGCCTCATCCTCTTGGTAATTCTCTGTAACAAATCTAATATGTATGTATGTGTTTGCAAGCATATGACCAAACTTCCATTTATTCAGGAACTAAAAAGAACAATAGTGTTGGCAATGGACCACATGGAGGCTCAAGGGCTTTATTTGAAGGTGGATTCAATTCTTCACAGAAACATTCCAAGTCATGTGCAGCAAATCCTGGCAGAAACAACGTTAGCCACAAAGATTTTGAAGATAATATGAAGCAGTTTCCAGTGCCTACTCACCTTGACGGTGAAGGTCATCAAAGGGGTCCTAGACCTTTTGAAGGAGGTTTAGGTAGACCTGATGGTTTTGCTGATATATTACCTGGAAGGCCTCCATTGACAAATCATCCTGGTCCATTTCCTATAGGCTTCGGAGAAGATTACCCAAGGAAACCCAATTCGACTGTTAGTTATCCTGACTTTATTTCGCCTGGTGCAGAATTTGGTCATCGTGGTATTGATGGAATACCTACTCTTAGAAATGCAGGTAAGGATCAGAATCACCTTCATCCTTTTCATCATATTTCATAAATGGCGAAAAGTTTAGTACACCTTGATCCTTTTCATCATATTTCAGTGACTAATGGATTAAAATGAAATTTAGGTCCATTTCTTCAAGGGATGACAGGCGGGCCTGGAGGTTTGCATAAAGATCAGCTAGGCTCTAGTAACTTTCCTGGGAGTGGACACCATGATTTTGACAACTCAGAGTTCCCTCGTACTCGATTCCATCCTGGTGATGCTTTTGTGCCAAGAAATCTGCACGGTGGTGGTTGGGGTGGTGGCCAATTGCATGGCATTGAGCCTTCTGACTATGGCTACAGAGGTCACATGCATGCAGATGATCCAAATATTCCAATTGATTATTCTCGGCATGGTTTTCCAAAAGAATCTGCCCACTTTGGTTCGGTGGGTTATTGGTGTTTCTTTCTATAATATGCTTTATCTCTTCCCATATGATATTGCTGTTACCTGATGTTCTGTTTACCCGCTGAACTCTTGTTTGGTGGTCTTCTCTATAGGGTGGACACTTGAGAGATGGAGATGTCAGTTGGTGCCGTATATGCAATATTAGCTGTGGTACAGTAGAGAACCTGAATATACATGTAGAGACCAGGGAACACCATCAACATGCAATGGACATTGTTCTGAAAATGAAGCAAGATGTTGCAAAGGGGAGAAAGAAGTGAGTATACTAGTTTTAATTCTAACATACTTGGTTAAGCATTGCCCATCTGTGGTTTTAAACTCTCCACTTCAGTTCCTTCAGGAATTCTGGTGGTCCCAAGTCATTCAAGAAAAAAGTACCTGGGAAGGGTAGCTTTCGTGGAAATAGGCGTTAGAACTCCTGTTATCTTGTTCCTTGGAGACAGGTGTCGGAAGGTATGCTTTGGTGCTTTATTATTTACCATAAGTGCAACCATTTCTTCCTAGGCTTCAGTTGGTTACCTAATTTTCTTTTGCCAGGTTGCTGGTAATGCTTCTGGAACTATCTGAGACCATTGAAATTGGGTCTTGTCCATACATTTTGGTTAAGGTAGTGCTGCATGTTTGGAATAGAATTACCATGTTCTCCTGTCCATACATGTTTGGAACTATCTGTACTTATGTTGCCGTTTTACCATGTTGACGTTTTACCATGTTGTCATGTGGACTTTACCTGCTTTTGTGGAGTTCGTTGCTCCTATATTGGATGCTCAACTCACAACTCTGAGGATGCTTATCTTGGACCTGCAATACTTTAATTTTGTACACCTGGATATCTGATAATGCACAATGCATGACTCCCATGTTTATCCGCTAGGCTCAGATGGATTATGGGTTCTGTTATACTGTATAACGGCCCTACAGGGTCAAAAGAGATAAGTTTCACCAAAAGGATCCATAGCTATTTTTCTCATGCGAATAGAAAGAAACTATACAACTAGCTATGAAACCCTGCAATCACAATTTTTTTTCTATGCAAGAGACTAGTGGAAGTCTCTCTTGGGGGCCACTTGCAGTGCCTGAAATGGTTAACATTGAATCCCAGGACATACATTTGCTTTTTTACTCTCACAATGTTTTCTGTGAAAGAATATTTAATTAAACCCTATGATCCTAGCCCTTCATATTTTGAATGTGTGATGATTGGCATTTCCTGCAATCCATAGTTGTGATCAGGTATAAGAAATTGGTGGCAACATAAACTGTTGTTAACTAACTGCCTCTTCCATACGTTCATTTGGTTTCAGAGATTAATTTCATTCTACTTCGTGAACATTTTTGTTCCCAATTTATGAATAATAATTTTTAGTGCCAATTGGGTTAAACTGAGCTCATTCAAAATTTAAGATTAAATGACCAGTACTGGAGACAACCTACTATTTTAATTTTCTCATGACCTGTTTTTCATTCTGGAGTTTATAGATATTTAAGGTTCTGCTGCCTTGACAGCTTGAAAGGAATTACTTGTAGGAGAATATGCGAACTTACATTTTTTTTTAACCATAGCATGTCACATAATGTTGAGTTGTCTTGTACTTAATGGTTTGACTAAATAATACTGCAATGATTGCCTATGAGGGCATCCCAACTCTAAAATGTCCAAAGGGAGGTAGAAGGCAGAAAAACAAGCTATCATTTGGTAGGAACATGGATCCTAGATATTAGCATGCCAACATGTAGTAAGAGTGGCATGTTAGTGTAGTGCAATTGAAAGGGGCAAAATTTGCCCTAGGACATTCCCATGGGACACTCCGAAAACATGCCTTTCCGTAGGAAACTTCGGTTTTGTGGCAATTTGTTAAATCATGCTATTCCTTTTCTTTTTTTTCTTGTTTTTTTTTTATCTTTGAGTGAAAATATTAAAGTTCACTAAGGACACTTTGAACCCATCCCCAAATTGCACGCTTGACCCGGCTAAATTTTCATCCCAAATTGTGGAAATGAAAACATTTCAGGGGATTAGGCGCCGTTTGGTTCAGGTTATTGTACAGATTATTGTCGTGGATTGTCGATTTGATTATAGGGATAAATTAAATATTTTAAGAAATAAATTTAATAAATAGCTTAAACAAGTGGTCTAAGCAATGCAGTAGTAGGAATTTTTTTAGAAAACGTATTTTTGGAAATGTGGGCGAAATAATCCATTTCAATAATCTGGTGAATAAGCTGAAAAGAAAAGAGCCTAATTGAATGAAAAATTTTAGAAGTACTAAAAAATTTCTGACGAAAAAAACTGAACAAAATTTGGCCGAATTTAAACATGTTGTGCTGATTCCAAAACAAATTGTGTAAATCAAAAACATTTCAGAGGCCTGTATAATGGATCTTCCCCCGCAAAAGTTTTAGCAAAATTTGGCTGAATTCATACTTATTTCGTAATTAAGAAATGTGTGTTTTTTTTAGGAAGCATATCCTACCTGGTGGCCAAAAGACCAAAAATTTCGGAAATGTCAGTTTAAATTATAGAACCCGAACTTATAACTTGGCATGGGGGTAGAACGCCATTTCCAAAATTTTGTCATCAGTTAAGCCAGAAATCTTGAAATAATGCCATCAGTGTTTTAGCAAAGACACATTTTTTGAGTGCCTTAAATTCCACCAAACTATGATGTCATATAGAAAATTTTGCCGAAAGTAATTACACTAACAAACTCTGTGCACCGCTGGAATGAAAGCACATTCTAAGAAAAGGAGCAAATAATAAGGTGTAAATTGGTTCTGAGATGGACCATTGTGCATGAGCTATCGATGCCAATTAAGGACTTGTAATTTTTTTTCATTAGTTCTTGCAGACAGTGGTTCTTGGTTTGATTATCATAGGTATTGCCGTATTGGTGTGGCATTCAAACCCAATGAAGAACATTTACATTCTGTTGATATAATATTTTCAGTTTTAATTTTAAATTTAACACAGTTCGATATGACTTAATCCGATTATGTTTGATGTGATGATTTGTTTCCTTGGCAATAGCCTTCTCTTGTGTTTTTCCCCAAAGTGATCATTAAATCATTTGTTTCTTTTGTTGTTTTATTTGCTAAAGCAGAAATTGACAAGTTTAGGAAAAATCCCTGAGGGGGCTCAACTGTCGTTCTTGCATGCTTTCCTGAAGGCGGTAAGGATAGATGCACACTTAGCTTTTTCTATGTTGTGATTTAACTTAGCCACAGATCTTTGGCCAAAATATATAAGCTGATTATGCTAACCCTTTGTCAGTATGTTGAACTAGACCTGTAGAGACTAATTTCATATGTCCTAGACTGTTTCCATATTGGATCTTTTATGATTGATATGACATTTAGTTTCTTTGTAAATAAAAACTGGTTGGACTAGCTGATCACATATAGAAATTGATTTAGTACAATGTTACAAGGCCTATAGATGTCAAGGACATTTTCTGACATTTCAACTGTATGGTAACCTGGAGAATCACCATTCTCTTCTAATGCAACATGGGATCATAATTAGTATCCACCATTTAGTTAGGGGAACCTTGAAAATATCCTAATGATGCAAAAGGTGTAGCTAACAATACCCTCACCATGGAATATGTCGTGGCTTTGGGCTGGAAAATGGTTCCACGACAATTATGACTAGCATCTAAGGAAGCATGGGAAATATACTAACTCACTGAAGTAGGAGTAGTTGTGAAGTTAAGTGCTAGGCACAAAAGGCCAAATTTGAATAATTAAGTTGCTTGGTGTTGGGATTGAACCTATGTAGAATATCTTTTGACCTTCATGTGAATTCAACTTTATCTTATTTATTGGGCTCAATGACCACACGTTTATCTGCATTGACATGTTTGCTAGTATTTTTGGGATTTAAGTTCCTTCCTGCCTAGGGATTAAGATGCAGCTGAGATATATTTGCTCAGTAGATACGCACATCATGTGTCTCCATTTTTTGCTGTCTCTACAATATGCCAAGATTCTAGGCTTCAAGCCACTTTAGTTATAAGTTTTCTAGGCTTCCCTGTCCCTCTCCGTGCATGCAACACTAGCTGAGAAAGTGGTGATTTTGATTGATACAGTGGTGGTTTTCAAGCAAAATGAACTATTATTAGATAAGTTAACTGAGCTCTAATTTACTGTCTCTTCATAACATGAATAATAGGGGTTTTCACTAGAGAGGCCCAAAAATAAACTTGGCTAGAAGCTTCTTTACTATGTAATCTGTATCACCTCCACATGTAATATTATTTTTGCACGTGATGAAGCTAAACCGCATATTCTTTTCATTCTGATGGGATATGTGGTTAGTTGCAGCGGCACCTAAAACATGGTCTCGCAAAGCCCTTGTGGTTTAACAGTTTCATCAGTTAAATCTGTCCTTAGATTCGCATGATATAAATGAAGAGTGAAACCATCACTGCTCACTAGTCTGTCCTATCATTTTTTGCTGCTTTTCTACTGTTAAGGCTCAGTTTGAATCAAATTATTGAGCGGATTGTTGCTGTAGATTATCTGCTTGATTAAAGAGATAAATTAAATATTTTGATAAATAAAATTAACAAATAGCTTAAAACAAGTGATTTAAGCAATACTGTAGAATAATGTTTTTTAGAAAATATATTTTATCAAAACTTGGAGCAAATAATCAGTATTGATAATATGTAAATAATCTAAAAAGAACTAAGTTAGCCATGATGTTCTCACCGTAGCAGGCAGTCATACTAGCATTTATTTTGCTGTGAAGGTGGCCATTATTACTGTCTTCTTCTGGCATTACCAGCTGTAATTCATGATTTGTCTTTAATTCGCACTTTATATGTTTCCTTTTTTTTTCCTATCCCATGTTTTGTGTTACTGCTTTGGAAAGTCTTGTAGCAGCTAATGAGGCATTCATGATGGATATGCTGGAAGCTAAACAAGTAGCTCAAGCTCCGACCGCATTTCAAGAGCTCGAGTGGCACAGGAATGTAGACAAACCGTCATACTCCAGCTTGCTGAATTTAATTATTTCATTGTAAAACAGTGTAGTTTCTTGCACAGTAATGTATCAAGCAGTTGATGACTCGATGTATCAACATAAATGTAATCATTTGTTAATTTTTTCCTACTTAACAAATATCAGTTGGACCTGTACATTATGCTAGTATAAAGAAAAAAAAAGAATATTATTTGTCTGGTCTGGTGTTGCATTTATTGCCTTGACTTGATATAAAGTTGTGAACTCCAGCAGGCCAAGCTTGTACTCTTGTACTACGTATTTCCACGTAAGACAAAAGTTCTCTGTTCAGTTTGTGATATTTTTTGGATGTCACCTTATGTATAGAGCAACTTTGGGGGAACTTTGGCATGGTGCTACTACTGATCGACCTATGCTTATATCATTGTGTTGTTAGCTTGGTTCTCGGGTGAAGAAATAGCCCAAACTAATGTGTACTCTCTAATCACTTTTCTTATTTAATTTATTCTGCCTGTCTGCCAAAAGAAAAAGGTAGTAATTTCTATTTTCCAGCTAAGTTTTCTAGTGTGTGTGATTATTTATTTTTTGTTGTTGAAAGTTTAAGTTAAGTTCTCTTTCGTTGGTGATCCTGTTTTCTAGGAACAGAGAGACCAAATGTCAAGCCGTCGAGGTGCAGATGGCGGCGGTCGCAGCCGTCTGCCGGTGCCGGAGCGGGCCTCATGGGCGACGACGTGGCTGGCTGTGGCTCTGTTCTTGGTAATTAACTATCCTCTTCTCTCTCTCTTTTTTGTTCACTTTGATGTTCTATTGGTATCTTTGGGAGTTCTTTTTTCTCTCACATTCTTGATCTTTTATGTTCTTACGTCTTTTATCGATCGACTCACGCGTGGATCGCTGGGAGTGAATGCATGCATGTGTCCGTGCGCGACGGACGGAGTAATGTCCAGCGCAGCGCAGCGTGTGATACGCCCTCCGTGCGTTGCTACTATTGTAACTATCCATCACTGAGCTCTCGATTCTTGTCAGAAGCGCTCGAATTCCTTGGTCTCACGATTATAGATGGCCGTAAGGCTCCGGCCCACGGCATGACCATTTGGCCCGGCCCAAGCACAACATGGCACGATTGGTGTTGGGCCCGTGCCGACCCGACTCGATAGTTGGGCTGTGCCTAGGCCGATGTCTTGCACGGTGAGCCGACTCGGCATGGCACGATCAAAGAAAAATAGTTGAGAGATCCAAAATAGACTTAATTGAGCCATATAAGGCACAACCCAATGAGGAGGGACGCAAAATAGACTTATTCTAGCCATATATGACAGGGCCTAAAGAGACGAGAGAGGCAGAATATACTTATTCCATGTAAAATCACAATGGGCTGTCGTGCCTTCAAACCAGCACGGCACAACCGCCTGGGCCGTTGGTGCTGCCCGTGGGCAGGCCCAACCCGATGTGTAGGTTAGGCCGTGTTGGCCCGACTAACCTCGGCACGGGCCTGGTTATGCCTAGGTAGGGCCCGACCGGGAGGCCTATTTGGCCATCTATAGTCATGATAAGGAAATATAACCCATGTATTACAACTCCTACTTGAAGAATGTGTATGGGCACAGTACTAACAACAGTGATATTGCATTTCATTTCAAAAAAAAAACAACGATACATGATAGTAACAGAAGTAGAAGCACTGAACAGACTTCTCCACATCCATTTATTCATGAATACTATACTTTGGCTAAATTTTGTAGGAGCAACAACAATTGCGTCTGCTTCATGGTAATCGATCAGTTTGTGTTCTCCTTGCCCATGTAGCGACAAGGACATATACTTTGTCGTACAGCTTGTCTGGTAGTTGAAAGAAAGCAATTCTCCATCTTCGCTTGAACAACAGAACACCAAATGCCATCCAGGTACCAGTTATGAAGCCACACCCAAGTCCAAGATAAAAGAAATCTATCCCATGACCTTCTTTTGTTCCTCCCTGGTGACGACCTTGCTTTGATGCATTATCCCTCGAGCAATTGTTTTGGAGAGGATGCCCACAAAGTCCAATGTTGCCAATGTACATAAATGGATTTGCTGCATACAAGCTATTAAGCTGTGTTCCCGATGGAATTCCTCCCGTAAGATTGTTGTACGACAAGTCCAAGTAACTTAAGAACGTTAGATTTGACAGAGTGGCTGGTATTTCCCCTGAGATCTTGTTTAACCAAGCTCGTTAACTGCCCTATCCATTTTGGTAGCGTCCCAGTTAACTGGTTTACTCCGAGGTCTAGTTCCTTCAGTTGATTGGGCGAGCAATTAGACGACAGATTCTTAAACATCTCAGTTATGTCTCCGTATAAGAGAGCCCAGCGAATCTTCAGGACATTCAAACTGCATAGATTGCTAAGGTCCGTGGCCATGACGCCCATGTTCTTGTCACCATCTCCATTAGACGAAAGATCAAGGAATTGTAGGGATGTCATCATCAGTTTGTGCGGAATTTGCCCATACAATCTATTTGAACTGAGGTCAAGGTATTGTAGGCTTGTTATGTTCCAAAACCAGCTGGCCGACATTGGATGGTCGAAGGAGTTACTGGAGGCATCCAGCACCTCAAGGTTTGTGAGGTTCACTGGTAGCAGCAGCTGGTTTGCGGTAGCAAGAGAGCAGCCAGAAAGATTAAGGACCTTCAGAGAAGGGATCATGTTCGAACATGACACGAGGCCAATCCATCACTGTCGTAAGGTTCATGTTGTTGAGACTAAGATGTTGATCAAGGTGTTCCAGATGTTGTAGAGCAAGTACAGAAGGGCTTATCTGGCCAACCAAAGCTGTGCTGCTGCTGCTGCCAAGTCGAAGCTCGTGCACGCGTCCTGTCTGGTTGCTGCACCGGACGCCACGAGTCGAGGAGGCCTGCAGGATCGTGCGGCAAGCAGCTCGCACTCGCACTCGCACTGTTGCCACCAGCAGCGGCTCGCAACACGGACATGGCAGCTGGGTGATGCATGCTCGAGGATGTGCCTAGCTCAGTTCTTCCACTGCCCGTCGCCTGTTATTATTATAGCGTTACTACGTGATGTCCCACGATTAGTGCGGGATACATGGTAGATACGATGAAATGATTTAGATTAAAATATTATCAAAATGATGATAATTTAGCATGTGTATGTTTAGTTTTAGAATGAAATAAATTGTAGATATAATTACTACTTTCTTCGTAAATAAAAACCTAACTAGATATGACATATTTTAGTACAACAAATTTAGACTGATATATGACCAGGTTCGTAGGACTAGAATGTGTCACATCAAGTACTAGATTAATTTTTTATGGGATGGAGGGAGTATATGCTTGCATGTTGATGAGCTTCGTGTGTTTAATTTGTTGATGTGGCATACTTGCATGTAAGATTTAAGAGTGCTATTCAATACTATGCTTATATGTTGAGCTTTAGATATTTAGTGGGTAATAGTTTTATAGAAAGAATGGATTAGACAACTAGTACTCTTGACAGCAGCATCACTTAATTAGGCTGAGTTCGCTTGCGCTAGATGGGAACCAATCTCCTACGCACGGAAAATGGAGTGGTCTATTAGCACATGATTAATTAAGTATAAGATATTTTTTTTAAAAAATAGGTCAATATGATTTTTTAAGCAACTTTCGTATAGAAACTTTTTGCAAAAAAATATATCGTTTAGTGCTTTGAAAAGTGTACGCATGGAAGACGAGGGAGGAGAGATGGGAATTTGCTGTGCCGAACACAGCCTAGTGTGTCTCAGCGTCAACGGGTCGAGTCGTCGCTCAAGCGTTCGGCGTTGAAGCCGTCAGCGCCTCAGCAGTCAGTCGTGAGCGCGTTCAACGATTATTTCCTGTCACGATGTCCATGTACTGTACTGGTGCCCTGATGCCTGGGCAACTTGGAGTACGTCCTGTGCATGGAACCGGCCGGATCCACTAACGTGAACTGCTCCCTTACGTGAAATTTTTTACGCAAAAAACACGCGCTTCGCGATTGCGGGGGTTGGACCCGTGACCCAGGCCTCACGCGTTCCTCCCTTCACCACACTCATATAAGGCCAGTCACAATGGGGGTTTCACTAGTGTGTCATGCACATTTAATAGGGGTAAGACTGAATAAAAAATGATTATTTGCATGAAATGGGGATGAGAGAGAAGGAAAGAGTTTCATCCTGGTGAAACTCGTCAGCGTCGTTTCCAAGTCCTCGGTAACAGAGTGAAACCCCCGTTGAGGCCGATTCGTTTCATTCACCGGATCTCTTGCGTCCGCCTCCGCCGTGCGACCTCCGCATTCTCCCGCGCCGCGCCGGATTTTGGGTACAAATGATCCCAGCAACTTGTATCAATTAAATGCTTTGCTTAGTCTTGGAAACGTCAAAGTGAAACCCCTCCACTGTGGGGATTGTTTCATAAAAGATTTCATTTGAGAGAAGATGGTATAATATTTTGGGTAGCCGTGCAATGACACTAGCCATTGTGACTGGCCTAAGACTCTCGTATTTATTTACAATATTCGTCCTCCTCATTTTATCTTCATCCGGTATTCAAATGGGTATTTGAGACCCAAAATGAATTCAAATGAAAAAGTTATTAACCATAAAGTTTTATAGCTTTTTGAGATCTACAACATTAGTTTTGGTCAAATCTCCATCCGAGGTCCTTTGAAGAATTTGAATTTCAAATGTAAGAAATTTAAGCATAATTTTTGGAGCCTAAATAATTTGAAATGAAAAATTAGTCAACTACAAATTTGTAGATCTTTAAAAAGAAGATCTACAAAAGATAAAAGCAGCTGGTGCACCCTTGAGCAGCATGATTTTTGCATTCTAATACTTACTCCCTCCGTCCCATAATATAAGGGATTTTGAGTTTTTGCTTGTAACATTTGACCACTCGTCTTATTCAAAATTTTTTAAAATTATTATTTATTTTATTTGTGACTTAATTTATTATCTACAGTATTTTAAGCACAACTTTTTATTTTTAATATTTGCAAAAAAAAATTGAATAAGACGAGTGGTTAAACGTTGTAAGCAAAAACTTAAAATCTCTTATATCGTGGGACAGATGGAGTATAATATATGAAAGTATTGAACATCCCACGTTCAACAATTCCATTGTCGTCTAGTCCGGTTAGGATACCTGGCTTTCACCCAGGCGACCCGGGTTCAAATCCCGGCAATGGAACTTTTTCTGATTTCGTTTTCTTTTTTCGTTGTTTGCAGCAAGATAAACACATGTTTGCGTCTTGGGGTGTTAGTGCTATAGCATTGCTGCAATTCCTCATGATCTTTTCTCTAATCCTAGGCTGCTGATCACGATTGGAATTGTTCAGTTAGCTTCTCTTCTCTTTCTGGGAAGCAGCAGTGCTATTCGATTCAGATTATTTTGTGATCCAAATTTGGTCCTTCAAGATGGAACGGTGTACTGTGATGCAAATGCTCGTTGCTCGAACTTCACTGCTATCTAGGTGTCCTATATAAAATCTGGATGCTCCTAAACCATTTGCATTTGAAAGAATGAACGTAAAACACTGTATCATATCATCACTCGTACTGTTAGCTCCTTTCTCACTTCAAAACAACCAAATCCTCGAACTTCAAACCAATCGGAGAATTGAAACTTCCAAGCGTCTAGACTATGTCAAAAACAATCGGAGAACACACGGAATGCTTACTCTTTTGAGGTTTTAATAACACCAGATGAGGAACGCGGCAGAGTTCCACATTCCTGGTAACTTAGGCTTAGAAACAAAGAAATAAACCATGCGAGGTGCATTTGGGGTTGCTATTTGGCGCGCGCGCGCACGCGTTTTCGTTTTCTTTTGCCATCTTTTTCGCGTTTTCTTTTTTTTTTCTGCCATCTTTTTTGTTTTTTCCTTTTTTTTTCACGTCCCCTCCCCTAGCATGTTTTACCTTTTTTTCGCTTTTTTTTTTCTGATTTCTTTAATAGTTAACACACATGTTTTCAAAATATATTGAGTTAAAAGTTTTCAAATTTTAACTTAAAAGTTTTCCAATCTGAAGAAAGTTTCAAATCTAGAGTTGTAAATTTTCAAATTTTGAGTTGAAAGTTTTAAAATCTGAATTGAAATTTTTCAAATCTGAGTTGAAAATTTCAAATCTCGAGTTGAAAGTTTTCAAATTTTAAATTGAAAGTTTTAAAATTTGAGTTGAGAGATTTCAAAGATTGAGTTCAAAGTTTTAAATTTTGACTGTTCAAATTTCAAATTTTAAAGTTTAAATCTTGAGTCGAAAGTTTTCAAATTTAATATGAAAGTTCAAATTTCAAGTTGAGTTTAGAGTTTCAAATTTTGAGTTGAAAGTTATAAATTTTATGTATTGCTTTTAATTTTTCAATAGAAAGTTTTAAATTTTAAACTTTCACGTATAGATTTCTTTTCAATCTGTTAGTTAAAAAAACAACCGGGAAAAAGGAAAATCTTATCTAATTACTATCATTATCTAAAACTAATACGGTTAGTTATACTAACTTCTCCCGAAAAAATGTGCGCCGCCAATCCACGCTCGCCAACTAGCTTTTCCATAAATTCTTACATGTATGAAAAAAACCACCACAACATTGATGGGTTCACATCGTCTGCCGTTCAGGCTGACGGCAAACATTGCCGTTGCCTTCATCCCTGCCACACATCCTTCTATCAACAGTTGCATGCAGTGGTCCCACCATTGTGATTAATTAGGGACTACTAATTAGCAGAATCACTTATTTCTCTTCAAAAAAAAAAATCAGCAAATAGAATCTCGGCGGTAAAGCGCGCGAGAACAAAAGTAGAGCAGAGGGAAGCTCCTGCTTTTTGGCGCCAAGAATATGGATCGACACCAAATGTCTATTCATCCAGAAACAGAAGAACCAAAACAACAAAATCCTGTATTGATGGAGCAGCCAAACGATCCTACAGGCTACAGGAAGTAGGAAAAGCATGAACAAGGAAATCCTTCATCTATGAAGCAGCCAAATGATTCTGCCGTCGCATCGAACGAGTAAGCGATACAGGCAAATTTCTCTTTGTTTGATCTCTCCTACAGTGTCTTCTACTTTTATCTTATCAAGCCTAAAATTTCGTTTGTTTTTAATCTACACCTATACACTTCTCCGTGGCGTTGTTCAAATTTGATCTATTTTACTAACTTCTTCTATAACGTGATTTATCAAAGTTCTTGTTGATATTATTCAGTTAAACGAATACAACAAACATCTTTTTTTCAGAGCTGCACCTAGTTGGGTTCCTCAGATTGGCATGGCATTCAGTGATACAGAGGAGGCATGGAATTTTTGGGTCACGTATGGAGGTCGGATGGGCTTTGATGTTAGAAAGAAGTATCACAATAAAAATCAAGTAACACAGAAAACTACATCAGCTAGATTTGTTTGCTCCAAACAAGGTTTTCGAGGCAAGGATAAAAGAGATAATTTGACTAAGCATCCTCGAGCTGAGACGAGAATTGGATGCAACGTCCGCATGGGGCTTACACTCAATCGAGTAAACGA
Organism: Oryza sativa Japonica Group; assembly: GCF_034140825.1. NCBI lineage: Eukaryota > Viridiplantae > Streptophyta > Magnoliopsida > Poales > Poaceae > Oryza > Oryza sativa. The sequence continues at coordinate 2,764,380 of NC_089046.1, forward strand.
AAAGTATGAGATATCTGATCTGGAAGTCATGCACAATCACATACTGCAAACGCCAGAAACTTCTCACTTAATGCCATCTCAGCGCAAAATAACTGAAGTGCAAGCCTTTGAAATTGAAATGGCAGATGACACTAGTATTCAGCCCAGAATCGCTCATGAGTTGGCTGCCCGACATGTTGGTGGGTCATCTAATCTTGGCTACACTTGTCTTGATCAGCAAAATTATTTGCGAACTAAACGTCAAAAGGAGTTGAAATATGGTGAGGCTGGGAGCTTGTTGAATTATTTTAAGAATAAGGCCATAGATAATCCTTCATTTCATTATGCTGTGAAATTGGATAGTGAGGAACAAATAACAAATATCTTTTGGGCAGAGATGATTATAGATTATGCTCACTTTGGTGATGTTGTTACCTTCGATACAACCTTTGGGACAAATAAAGAAAGCTGGCCATTTGGTGTATTTGTTGGATTTAACCACTTTAGAGAAACTGTAGTTTTTGGTGCTGCTCTCATGTATGATGAGACTTGTGACTCATTCTGTTGGCTTTTTGACGCCTTTTTGTCATGCCACAATCACAAGCATCCACAAACTATTTATACCGATCAGGATGTTGCTATGGGAAAGGCTATCACAGAGGTATTTACAGAAACTCGGCATGGCTTATGCACTTTTCACATAATGCAAAATGCAAACAAACATATAAATCGTCAGAAGACTAGTGATGGCTCTAATGTCCTTGCTGATTTTAGTGCTTGCATGTGTGAACATGAGGATGTGGAAAAATTTGAGGAAGTCTTTGCTGATATGAGGACAAAAGTTCGCAAAGGGACATGGTTGGATAGTGTTTATAAGTTGAAAGAGAAGTGGGCTGAATGCTTTATGAAGAATGCATACACATTAGGAATGCGAAGCACTCAATTGAGCGAGGGACTGAACAGTGATTTGAAGGAGTATTTAAATTGTGAATTAAACATTGTACGCTTTTTCCACCACTTTGACAGAGTTGTACAAGGGAAGCGAGATAAAGAGATCAAATCAGAGTATGAATCCAGGAAAAAATTGCCACGCATCTTAATGAGAATTCCTATGCTATTGCAAACAAGTAAGCTCTACACCCCGCAGATTTTTTAGGCCTTTCAGAAAGAATATGAAAGATCGATGACAGCTTATACAAAAGTATTGGATGAGGGCAGGGCATATATTGTTGGGATAAGATCTCTAGATGATGATTGTACAATTGAAGAAGAGTATATGGTTGTTGGAAATCATCAAGAGAGTATGGTGTCATGTGATTGTCGACAGTTTGAGAGGGTAGGAATACTTTGCAGCCATGCATTGAAGATTCTTGATGTGATGAATATTAAGCAATTACCAGATCATTATGTTCTCAAGAGATGGACACGAGAGGCGCGTCATGGGGTTGTCCATGATATATCTGGAAGACATGTCCTAGAAAATCCTAAACTAGACGCTTCACGTTGATATAAGTTTCTTTCACACAAATTTATCAGTTTGGCGTCTCAGGCTGCAGATTTTGAAGAGTGCTTTGCGTTTGTTGATAATGCTCTTGAAACCCTTGGACAGCAAGTGGAACAAATGGTAGAAGTGAATACAAATATTCAGTCGAATTTAGAGACAGAGTTTGAGATACCTGAAAATGTCTCCCAAGCTATTGGCCTAAAGAAAAAAGAGACCCGGTGTAGCACATCGAAGCGAAAGAAGAATTGGGTTGACAAGCTACATAAAAAAAGAAAGAAAAGCCTAAGGTATGTATGTATGCTAAAAAGAAAAAATAAATGAAATTAAACGTTCATTAGTTATTCTGTTGTAAATCACAATTTAGGTAACCACGGTCCACTGACAGGCTAAGAATGGGAATGAAGTAGCACATCCTGAGCCATTAGAAGAGGACATATTGGAGAATAGTACAAAAGAATCTCACCAGGATTTTGAATTTTTGGGTAGCTATACCCAGCTACTGGCGGTATGCTAACCCTGACTTTTGTTTTTTAAGATTTGATAAATTCCAATTTTTTAACTTATATCAGTTTATAAATTTGCAGGGTGATTCAGATGGATATGAGTTATATTCTGAAGGATTTCATCAGTAGCTTCATTTCACTGCTAGTTTTTGAATGAAAAATACTCTATATGGGACATAGTAGTAGTGCGGCAATGCTGTTTTTGTCAAATGAATACTTAAATATTTTATAAGACATGTACTATTGTTCAAGTATTTGGATAGCTTCTTAGTACAGAAGCTTGTTTTGCTGTAGTATTTTGCTCTGTTGTACTATGCTCTGCTTCTGTTCTGTCAGTCGATCCATATTCTTGGCGCCAAAAAGCAAGAGCTTCCCTCTGCTCTGCTTTTGTTCTCGCGCACTTTACCGCCGAGATTCTATTTGCTGATTTTTTTTTGGAAGAGAAATAAGTGATTCTTCTTATTAGTAGTCCCTAATTAATCACAATGGTGGGACCACTGCATGCAACTGTTGATAGAAGGATGTGTGGCATGGATGAAGGCAACGGCAATGTTTGCCGTCAGCCTGAACGGCAGACGATGTGAACCCTATTCTGACCTGGTGTTCTGTAGGGCTCTAATCGCAATAATTTTTTGGGCTAAATATCTTGAAATTTATTTATTTTCCAGCTAGAGCCCCGAGTGGATTGTTTCAGTGAGGAAACATAAATGTTTGAACCACTTTAATTTGGACTATAAACTATAATATTCAGCAATAATTTATGGTCCAAAGCCATATAAAAATAGGGTTAATCACACTTAATTATTTTGCCCACAAAAGCAACACGGCAAAGTTGTTTTTACTCCCCTGCCACAAAATGAATCAACTTCTGGCCGGCTACAAACCTGGACGACAGGAGATGATCACGAAGGGAGTATAACCTACATGGCGGAATTACTAGTATAATTGCATAGATAAACTACTGCATAGCTAAAATAGCTAATTTGTTAACTAATCAAATATGTCAATGGGCACTGGGACGATGGCGGGTGACAACACCATAACAAAGCTTTTGGAAATGTGCCAAGTACTTAGAGCATGGTCCATGGAGGTTGGAGGCCACATGATCGTAGTGGTCTCATGTGGGCTATATGGGCTGAAACCAAATATAGGCCACACCTTCCACAATGGAGGTCACACTAGGGGTGAAAATGGTAATGGTAATTTCTAGCCGATTGACGTTCGTTTCTGACTTTCTACCGGCCGAGCCATATGAAAATAGTAATAGACCAAAACGAAAATGAAAATGGTGAAAAATATGGAAACGAAAACGGAAATGGTTTTGCTGTTATACCGATTGTTTATGTATTTACCGTATTCTTGTAGAAATTACAGTTTCTTATAATATGGTAATTACCGTATTTCTAAATATGCTGATATTTTTAGGGCATGTCTCTACTTGACCCACAATTTAGAGATTGATTGACTCTTCCATTAAATCCCTAACTTGAGTGCATGGCTAAAATGGAGTTAACTTATAATTTATATAGTATAATTGTATAAGCTTGAATTTATTTATACATATAACATACTTATGTAAAGTTAAATATACGTTTTTATAGTTTAATGTTTTCGTATTTGTTACCGGTTTCCGATCTGTACCGACATGTTTCCGTCCATATTGTTCCATTTCCGGTTTTCCGATATCGTTTTCGTTTCCGACTTTACCGTTTTCGATTTTGTTTCCAAGAAAAATATGGTTATGGAAATGGTTGAGATTGTTTTTCGATCGTTTCCGACCGTTTTTATCGTAAGCCACCCCCAACTGTTTTTGTATTTTGATTCCTGGTTACTTGTATGTCAACCCTTGAAATATTTATTATTATCAAATCCGATGAAACTTTTATGTTTTGGGCCCCTATGGCAACCAAAAAAAAATACTCATGTACTTTACCTCCTAATGACCCACCTGTCAACCACTCCACTAATATTTTTCCATCCACCCCATCCCCCATCTCTCTCACCGATTCGCCTCTCTCCCACACTAAACGCGATGCCGCATCTCTTCCCCATCTGAGCACCATCTCATTCTCTTCTTCCCCTATCCGAGAGCTCCCAGCCTCTCCCCTCTCCCCACCTATGCTTCTCCCATCTTCCTTTTCCCGGCCATCGCGCTCGCAAGCCTTCCCACCCTATCGACCAGATTGAGGTGGCGGGCCTCCTTTCCTCCCCTTTTCGTCGGGAGACCGTGCCAAGGCGGCAGGAGGACGAGCTCCCAATGACGGCGCGACCAACAAGCTCCTTGCAGCAGGCATAGATCAGGTGGCGAGCTCCGGGCGGATTTGCTTACAGTGGCGCCCTCACTCTCCTCTCCTGCTCTGGCGTGGTCGTCGAGGTCAACATCGGTTGATGGTGGTGGTAGCTAACGATGACGAGGCACACTCTCTCTCCCACTTTCTCTTTGGATGGCTGCTAACTAGACCACAATTTTCCTCCTTTTCTCCTCAAACCACTATGGCTCCTGCAGGTAACTCTGACACAAATGTAGCCCCTCCCAAACCTCCACCATGGCATTCGAGCCAAGTTATAGGCTAGAACCACAGGCTTGAGACTACGCGTTGGGCATGGCCTTATAACAAGGCTAGTTTGTTTGAGCATTTAGCTCATGAAGTCATGATAGGTGTTAGTTTAACGTACTAGGGTCAACAAGTTCAGGTTGGTGGGGTCACCACCAACGATATGCTGAGGAACACATCGGTTTAGTCGGACATCGTAATCTTACCTGGTGTCGTTGGTGTCATTAACTTCGGTGAAACAATAGTAGATCCACCGGTGGAGTACCCATAGAGATATTAATACTTTTGTATAGTACTAGTTGAGTCTGATTAGGTCTGCATGATCCTGGTGGAGTTGGTGTCATATTCCTTATCAATTCAGGATAATATCCTCATTTGGGTAATCCTCTTATTGCGTTTAGTCCCACATCGGTGATTAATGATGGGGGAGTACGACTTAAAAGGTGAGGGCAGTCCTCACCCATCAAACTAGTCTTTTGGGTTGTGTAGACGTAGGACCTAAAGTTGTGGCTCCGGTTGGGCTTGTGGTAGAGTAGGGCCAATGTGACCTGGGTAGCCATGATTGGTGGGCCGGGCTGCGCAGTAACAAGTGGTATTAGAGCCTAGACTAGTCTTTTGGGTTGTGTAGACCAAGGATCTAAAGTTGAGGCTCCGATTGGGCATATGGTGGAGCAGGCCCAATGAGACCTCTCTTAAAGATTGGGCATGTGTTGGAGCAGGCCCAATGTGAGACTACAATGTAGCGTTGACACGCAGAGAGATGATGGCGGAGAAGCCATGGACTCGTAGCGGCTAGAAAATATATTGATTGGGAAGGAGCGCCCATAATCAAAGCCCCGGAGATGTAGGCTTCGTTTGAACTTCGTTAACAAATATTGTGTGTTCATGTGCCGTCATCTGGCATGTCTTAGGTGATCAATGACTGAAGTGATCGAGAGAGTTAGCTGTCGTTTCGCTATATCAACTAACTTTTGTAACACCTTCTAGTAGAACTATATGTATTCTATATGAGTATTTGGCATTTTCCACCATTGTGTGGGTATGCCATATTTTATATACTGACAGTGGCCCCCGAGTGCTGATCAAACGAGGAGCAATCACACTATATATGTGTTGGGACCTCTGCTGGGAATAGTTCCGACCAGGTAGAGATTGGTAGTGGTTGGCTGGCTTGCCTATCATGATTTGGTTGGTTCAGGGTGAGATTGATAGTGGTTGGCCGGGTTGCCTATCAGCCGGGTTGGCATCTAACCCATCGTATCCTTAAAAAGTTATTTTCACGCGTGCGTTGTTTGTAGTTTGAATAGGATTGGAAAATACGAACCGTTCACTGGACAATTTCAGTGGACACATGGTGGAGAAATCAGGTATAGTGGACTCTGGAAAACAATCATATCACTTGAAAACAACCAAATCCGTACATTTCTATACAATCAAATTAAGGAAACCTTGAAGAGTCTTAGAAACAGGGGACACAATTAAAACTAGCTAGCTAGCTAATATTGTTTTAATAGCATATGCATGTGTGTATAAGTTCTTACATGCGTGGAAAAAACCATTGTACCATTGATGAAAATCTGTGTTGCCCTAGGGTACTTAAGCTAATTTTGCTGGTCCTGAAGTCATACACACCATACATGGGAATCCCTTCCTTTTGCTGATACACATAGCTGTTGGTAATTCTGGTATGGATATCACCCCACTGCCTGGTCAAATCACCTCCCAAAAAGAAGATGCAATTTCCTCCGAATCTCGGGTCGCCGTGATCAAAAGAGAGGATCGCCTTGGAGCAAGCTTCTGAGGAAGACGACCTGACCATCCAAGCTTTTCACCTCTAACCACTGGCCACCCTCCAAATCCGCCTCAAACACCTTGAACTTGATTTCATAATCGTCCACATTTGCTGAAGTGCCCAACATGGGAGAAATAGTACACCTGAACATCAACAGAGTGCCACTGCATGAAATAACAAGGTACTTGCATGAAATAACACGGTACTGGTGTACTATGTCATCGATGCTATATTGCCATTGAAGATGCGACAATGGAGGCTCTGCTGCGGCGCCCCTAATCACAAGCTCAGCACGAGACAATGTGTTGTTATCTCTGATCTCATGGACAAGAAGATCCCCGTTGCTAGTAAGGGCGTAGAGCTTGCCGCGGTACAAGGCGATGTCCTCGTACATTCTCTTGTGATCACCATCATCATCATCATATGGAAGAACTGACCATGATGTGTCAATGCCCGGCCTGAAAGAGACGATGTTGTTATCGATAAGGCGGGAGGCGGCGACGATGAGGTCCGGCGAGCACACGATGATCTTGTGCAAGGTGAACCTCTCGGGCCACGTGCTGTAACGGTTGTCAACGACGAAGGCGTTGATGGGCCGATCAAAGCGGCAGGGGATGTCGATGGTCGCGTTGGAGAAGGAGTTCTTGAGGAAGTGACGATTATCGCATGCCATGATGCAAGGCTTGAACACGTCCATGTGCATCAGCCACCCGTCGTTGTGGGAAGAGATGCACCAGAGCGCGTCGTTAGACATGGGGATCCGGCACGCCACGCCGTCGTCGGCAAGGCTATGGTGGGTGCGCGGGTGCGTCAGGGTGAGCAGCAATGTTTTAAATAGCGGGCTAAGGCATTTAGCGGTTAGCTTCTCAAATAGTTATAGCGGCAGTTATAGCGGGCTAAATAGAACTATAGCGGCTAAATTGTACATGAGAGCAAATAGCTAGAACCCTTCTCAAACAGTTATAGCGGGAGATAGCGGCAGTTTAGCGGGAGATTTAAAAACCTGGTGAGCAGACATGGCAGCGCTGGCGGCAGCAGCTGGCGCTGCTGGAGCGCGCCGAGGCGCCACTGGCTGCAGACGGCGGCGAAGCTGAGGCGGTCGTGGTGGAACGGCAGCGAGGAGACGATCTGGCCGGCGAGGTCCGCCGGGAGGTCCGACCAGCCTGGCGGTGGCTCCAGCTGCAGCGGCGGCGGCGAACTGCTGCTTCCGCTGAAACAGAGCCCCATGGTGGCACGAGAGGAAGACGCGGCTAATTAACACAAGGGAAAGGAGATGAAAAATTGAAACCTAGCTTTGGGCTTAATTTATCTTGATAGCTAGAAAAGGTGATCTTAATTAAAGATGAAAGACAAATCTGTTTCGAACTCGGTTGATGAACTCGGTCAAAAGAGAATAAGAAAAACTATGGATGGACCCAACTTGTCAGCCAGTATAGGATGGACAGTGCTGACGCGTCAGCGACCGTGTGGTGTACCATGTCGGATTTTGGAATATTAATTGTCAGTGGTGCATTTAGGAGTATAAAGTTGTATCTTTTTAAGTTTATTGACCCAGATGAAATCTATGTACTTTAAGGATGGCCTATGTAATTTACTTTAAAAAATATTATTAGATGTTTGAGTCTAAAACATTTTCATTTAAAAAAAACAAATGTGCATCACCACTACAACTAGTAAGCTTAGATATATGAGATTTTTTACTGTCCAGCAGGTTTGAGCGGTACCAAATGCTAGCCGTCAGATGGACCAGATCCAACGGTTGAAATTGATCGGTACCACCAGGTACCGCTTTAGTCACTTAGGTGGTACCGCACCGGTGGAAGGGTAAGGTGGTCTTTTCGCATAGAAAATTTTGGGAAGTCGATTAGAGCAGCGTCTTTCCTCCCCCAGATGGCTAGATGCGTGCTGTTGTCGCCACCGCTGTGTGACCTTGGTCGCCGTCGCCGCCGTGGTGTCATCCCCATCTGCAGATGAGACAGACCAAGACTAGAACACCTGGGGTCGTCGTCAATGGAGCAGCCCAGCACTCACTCTCTGGGTGATATGCCCCAAAGCGGGAGGTGGAGGGCCGTGCCCATGTTGGCGATGGCGAGGTCAAGCTCCGTCGAGGTGGTTTCCAGCTTGCACCGCGGAGGACTCCTCGGCGACGGCCGCCGTCTCGTGCCATCTTCCGAAGCACAGGGATTGCGCAGAGATTTGCAAATGGCAACATAATCTTCAGGAATACCATCTTAGTACTGTACCTTTGTATATGTATTTGTATATCTGTTAATCTACTACCATTAGTAAGAGACTCTGAATCAATCCTCACTGTGCATTCATCAAATTGTCACTGTGTGTTCTCCGTCCAGGCGGGGTCTGGCTTGTCCCACTACCACGGCCGGACGACGGAGCGGAAGAGCGCCCCTGCATGTCTAGAAGTAGTTGTTGCCATACGCGACACAGCCGGCGTGCTGCAGCGCGTCGACACCGGCGGGAAGCCTGCGTTGGTACTTGTGCAACCACGCAGGTGGAACTGATGGCTCAGCACTACGCACGCCGTGAACAGGCCGGCGAAACAGGTGTGCCGCGACAGCATCGACGGGAGGGAATGAATCGGCGGCGGCCGCCCGTGGAATATTTTGCGGTGGGCAGGAGAAGCGTTGGGGGGATTGTGGCGCCTGCGAGAGGATGGGTGGCATGGAGTCCAGGATGATTCCCATCGTGCCCTTGGAAATTGGACGGTTAGATTCAATCTGGTACCACCAGGTACTAGTACCTTGAGGTACAATTTGCTGGACCAGAGCAAATCTCTAGATGTATATATTGGCTCCTTTCACTTCAAGTCAACCAAATCCTTACACAATCTTGTAAACAATCAAAGAGCCTCTCCCAGCGCCAGCAGAGTCTTATGGAAGACAAACCAAGCCAGCTAATTTTTACTAATATATAGCATGTGAGTATAAATCCTTACATGCCTGGAAAAAACCAGCATACCTTTGAATGCTTATATTCCCTTCCTAGGTAAATCAAACTAGTCGCGTTGGTGCTCAAGTCATACACTCCATACATAGGAATGCCTTCGTTTTCCTTATACATACCGCTAGTAATACTGGCCTGTTGTATGTGATGTCACCGCCAGGTGATATCCTCTCCCAAAAAGAAGATGCAATTCCCTGCGAATCTCGGGTCGCCATTACCCGGCGAGCGAGGAATGGCCTTGGAGCAAGCTTTGCTGAGGAAGATGATCTGGCCATCCAAGCTGTTCACCTCCAACCACTGACCACCCTCCAAAAATCAGCTTCAAACACCTTGAATTTGATTGTAGTTCCACCCATGGAAGAACTACCGTCAGGCGAATATTTAGTTGTGCACCTAATCATCAGCAGCTTGCCACTGCATGAAATAACAAGGTAGCGACTCTCATCGGAGCTGAAATTTTGTATCCGTTCCAGAAGCGTCAATGGATGGTGATGCACTGCCCTGATCGCATGCTCAGCACGAGATAGTACTGCATTTGCACTGACAGTGTCAATGTCGTCGTCGTTGATGATCCCATGGACAAGAAGCTCCTCCTTGCTAGTGAGAGCGTAGAGCTTGCCTCGATACAACGATATGTCCTCGTATTTTCTCCTCATCCACGGATAATCATCATCGTCGTCATCATCATCATCACCACCGGTCGTCGACATAACTTCATCACCGGAAATAACCGACCATGAATGATCAATTCCCGGCCGGAAAGCGGCGATGCAGGTAGAGTGGACGACGGCGGCGACGACGAGGCCCGGCGAGCACACGATGATCTTAGGCAACGTGTACTCGGCGGGGTTAATGCTATGACTGCCGTCGTTGTCGCCCAAGAAGTAGTCGAGGCTCCTGATGCGCTGATCGAAGCAGCGAGGTATGTCAATGGCGGCGCGGGAGAGAGGATTCCTGATCCTGTCTCGGCGGCCGAAGCATTGGTACTCCAGGAGCCAGCCATCATCGTAGGAGGAGAAGTAGGGGATCGCGCGGCTCGAATTCGCGCCGGGGACGGGGCGGAGCTCGCCGTCGGGGAGGCTCTGGTAGACGCAGGGGCTACGCAGGATGAGCAGCCACGGCGGCGGCGGCGGCAGCGGGTGTTGCCGGAGCGCGCCGAGGCGCCACTGGCCGGCGAGGTCCGTCGGGAGGTCCGACCAGCATGGCGGTGGCGGTGGCCGAGGATGCGGCGGCGACGGAAGGATGGCGACGTCCGTCGGAAGGTCCGACGAGCCTGGCGGTGGTGGCTGCGGCCGAGGATGCGGCGGCGATGGCGGCGGACTGCTACGTGTGTCGATGCCGAAACAGAGACCCATGGCTCCACGACTGTGGGCGGCAAACACAAACTAAACTGATTGCAAATTTGCCCCTAATAATAAAGTGTAAAGATGAAAAACAAATCTGTATCGAACAATCGATGAATCCAGTTTCAAAATCGGATATTGTTAGGATGGGATGCATGGATTGCCAGGAGAGAACACTATCTGTCTGTATAACGTGTTACGATCCAACTCGAGTCTTAATACGGTTCTATCTTTGGAATTCTGCTAAACTAAAACTATTAACCATGATTTTGGAAAAATTTTAAATCAACTCGACTCTTATAATATAGTATTATCTATGGGTATCAGAATTTTGGAAATTTCGAACCTAAATTGTAAACCATGATTCTCACTCATCAATCAACACATGTACAGTAGGATCATCTGATGGAATTACTGCAGCAAGTAATACTGGAAGCACTGACAAATTGCCTGCAGTTCAATTATTACCTTGACATTCTAGCTAGATGATGATCTCCTCCATGATTAATTAGTTGTAATTACCTTGGAAAGAACCACGTCGCACTGGATCGGCGACTGATGTGCGGTCCACCCGGTGAAATTGTCTTGCTTCTCAGATCATAAACGCCACAGGTTGAATCTGCTGGCCATTCGTGCCGACGCTCTGCACCATAGTCGGCGAAGTATATTTTACCTGCTTCCACATAACCTCCATAGCTCGACGCACGAACTGCCATGGAGCAGCTTGTACTAACGAAGATCGCCTCATCACCCAAGCTCTCGATATGAACATCAGTCCATTTGATTGCTTCGACATGACGAGGTAGTGTAATCTCTTGCATCTCACGGCGGCGTAGGTGCCATCCAATAAGAAGCTCTCGAACAAGCCGACCTGAATGATCTGTGTCGCGAGATCGGAAACCATGGGTTGTTTGGTCTTTCTGTGGGTGGTGATTTCATGGGCGAAGAGGTCGCCTCTCCCGGCGACGGTGTAGACCTTGCCGTCGTGGAAGGCCATGTCGTGGTAGCCCTTGCCTTCCCACGGGCCGGCCGACCACGACGGCGAGGTTCCCGGCCGGCAGCACGCCACCACGTCGTCGGCGTTGTCGTGACTGTAGCTGATCCTCGCGACGACGAGGCCGCCGCCGCCGCAGACGATCACCTTGCGGATGTAGAAGTAGGCGGTGGGGGATCCCGGCGGGTGTTGGCGGCGGAGGCGGGCCGGGTCGCCGCAGTGGCAGTGGCCCGGGAGGCGCACGACCTCGCCGGTGAGAGGGTTCTTGAGGTAGTGGCGGCGGCGAGGGCCGTGCCCCGGCCGCCTGAAGAGGAGCCAGCCGGCGGCGGTGGAGCCGGCGCAGATCGTGTGCCGGTTGAGGCGGCTGAAGCGGCGTCGCTCGCCGCCGGGGAAGCTCTGGAGGGTACCGTCGTGGAAGTTGAGCCACGGGAGAGCCGGGGGCAGCGGAGGCGGCGCCGTCGTCGCCGCGTGGCACCATTGGCGGCAGACGGAGCCGAAGCGGACGCGGTCGGCGTGGGAGGGCAGACGGAGGAGGACCACGCCGGCTAGGTCCGTCGGGAGGTCGAACCAGAGCGGCTGCCGGCTTGCCGGCGGCCGTTGGCGTGGCTTTGCTTAGTCCAACGCCCATGACGCACTAGCTACCTGCCCGTATGTATGTAGGACGTCACGTCCGCACATATATTTGGGAGTTTGAGACAGGGTGCGGTACGTGTGAATAACGGTTCAAAATTTCGGACTGACATTTCGAATCTATGTTAAGATTTCGGCTGTTTTTTTAATTTTTTTTCAAGCTTTTATGAATTTGGCAAAAAAAAGTTCAAATTTGATCAATTTTTGTTAAAAAATTTAAATTATTTCAGACCGAACTTGTCGAAATTTTGAAAGTTTGGATCATATCGGTACCCGATAGAAATAGTGTAAATGATTATTTCGTACGAAAATTTCTATATATATAAGTTGCTTTAAAATATTAAATAATTTATTTTTTAATTTAAAATAATTAAAACTTAATTAATCATGCATTAGACATAAACGGTTTTTTCCTTAACAAAACTCCCGTCGATTCAGGTTTGAAATTTCGGGCACTGTTCACTTGCATGAAACTATGTAGTCCAGGCAAACTATGTAGTCCAAAATATATATATTTATTTATTAACTTGCGAATTCAGTAAAGTTTATTCTAATACGGTGTAAATCTGCTCAATTTTAATTTTTAATTACGAATTTTACGAATTAAACACTAATTAACTTAATACCGAGAATTTTATACTCAAGTTAGAACAACAGGGAACATGGTGTTGCACTTGCACTTACTTCCTGTTCTACCCCTTAAGAGCAAGTTTAGTATAGCCCACTACTAGCTCTAATTTATATATAGCCAATCTAATAGCCAATTCATACAATAGTTGTTTACTATACTATTAATATATGGTCCCACCTGTCATACACACATTGCGTCTTGGAGTCTGCGTTGCAGCTGGCTACAGATCTGTAGCCCGCTGCTCTTCTCTCTCATATTTTATCTCAATAAAATATATTTACAGCGGGCTAATAGCCTGCTACTGTATCTGCTCTAATGGCAACCACAGTGTTTATTTAGCAACTTGGTATTAAGTAGTAAGATGGATTCCGGTGTGAAACAATAATAGTTATTAGCATGTTTCACAATGTTTAATACCTGAAGTGATAAGTAAAGTGGGGTCCACATGGAATGCTTCCCTCCATCACATATAAAACTCAACCCTACCTACGAATCTAAACATACACATATCCAGGTTTATAGCTAGTATTTCTCTTTTTTTTTACAGAGTAGTATGTGAGAAGATTATTATACATACACGAGTAAATAATATATTTTAATAACTTATTGTTAGTAGTAAGCATACTATCCGGTTATAACTACTACCACATACCACAATTGTATATACTCTCTCCGTCCCATAAAAAACAAATCTATGATCGGATGTGAGTATGTACGTATCATAGTATAGTACTATGATGTGTCACATCTGTTTTTTATGGAACGGAGGGAGTAGCTTATTACCCGCTTTTTCTTTGCATTGTGGTTGCTCTAACGAATTTAGCAACAAGTGTAAGGGTTTAACTGCAAAAATGTAAAACCAACCCCCTCCCCTTCCCTTCCTATAACCACCCCACCGCCCCCGCCTCACCTCGCCGGAATCGCGGCCTCGTTCACTCTCGCCTCCACCCGCGCCGCCCCCCACCCTCCGATGCCGGAGCGCCGCCACATCGCCGGAGATCCGCCGTCCTGGTGATCCCCGGAGCACACCCGCCCACCCACCATGGACCGCCTCCTGCTCTTTCGCCCCCGGAAACCGGCCTCCTCCTCCTCCGTCGCCGCGGTGGCGGACGGCGACCTCCTCGAGCGCGACGTCCTCTGGCCCGCCTCCTCTGCCCCAGGCCTCCTCGCCGCGCTCCCCGACGACGAGGGGAGCAAGAAGAAGAAGCGCGCGGGCCCCGCCGCCGTACGGTCCGCCTCCCGACCTGTCCCGGAGACCGCCCCGTTGACCCCGACGGCGGGCGCGGCGAGGTCGGCGCCCGTGAGGATACCCTCGGAGGCCGCGGCGGCGGCGGGGAGGAGGGGGAGGTGGGCGGCGGCGCAGTCATCCGTCGGCGGCGAGGACGGGGACGCCGCCATGGTCGTCCCGCCGCACGAGGTCGTCGCGCGGCGCGCCGCGGCGCACAGCTCGGTGCTGGAGGGCGCCGGGAGGACGCTCAAGGGCCGCGACCTCCGCCGCGTCCGCAACGCCGTCCTGCGCCGCACCGGATTCCTCGACTGAGAGGGCGGAGGCCAGTCGTCTCGTCGCTCTCGGGATAAAACCAAAAAAGTTTTGACCCTTTCTTCCTTTGATTTTGTTCCCCTCAGTTGTGTGTTTCCGGCTATCTTTGATTTCTTCCCCTTCGTTAGAATGGGATGGAAAGAATTGAGGCGAGTTTGCGAGGTGTACAACCCGGCGCAATAACAAAGTTATTCCATCAGTTATAGATGGAAATTTTGGTCCTTACATCTGTTCAATTCAGTATTTGCTTGATTTCTGTTCAATTCAGTATTTGCTTGATTTATGTTTGCTTACTTTTGAGTAGGTGAAAATTTAGTTATCGGTAGCTTGGTGCCATGGATGGAAAATTTAGTTGTTGGTGAGTTCAGCTCACATGCTCAAATACTTATGTTTAGCTACTAATAATCACCCAAAACGGAGGCTCGTAAGGCGCAAATTGAAGTTCTTAGCACCAGAGATGGCAATTGTTTGGAAAACTTTGGAACTGCTGAATTTGGGGTAATTATAAGTAGGATACTGAGAATTTAGTTGCCTCCATGTTTGTTCATAGGCATTGTGTTGTTAATCAGACGTGCCATGTTAAGTGTTACTTCCTCCGTTTCATATTATAAGACTTTCTAGCATTGCTCACATTCATATATATGTTAATGAATCTAGACATATATGTGTGCCTAGATTCATTAACATCTATATGAATGTGGGCAATGCTAGAAAGTCTTATAACTTGAAATGGAGGTAGTATGTTCTAGCTAATGGTGTGGAATTTCATCTCGATACTGCAATCTACTATATAGTTTTGGCTGCATTGCAGTTCGGTGTGGTGGAACCATTCAGATTTGAGTGTTTGAAGTATCTATGTGATTATCTCATATTTCCTGGTTCTGTCCAAGAGAGTATAAGAATGGTAAAAGTTTTTAAGAAGAGATGCCAGGCGCCAGCTGCCATATTGTTTCTGGTTTTCGTTTTAGCTGAAACTGAGGATAAGTTACTAATTCTGAACATTGCCAATAGAGAAACCTAACAGTGGTGTTTAAGATGAACATTGTGTTTGCTTTTGTTATTTTTATTGGCAAATGATTGTATCAATGTATAGATTGTAGGCAAGTTGCTCGTAGGTCAAACAGATCTAGTTGATGTAGGAACTAGGAAGAAATGTTTATCTAGGTAGTTGGTACCAAGAAAAACACATTCATCTTAAAAGCATAGATGTTGATTCCTTGGAAGTCCTTTACACCATTTTTTGGTGGTCCTTCAAATTCACTACACATCTCAATAGTTATGCTTTGCTGTAGATCTGGAACCACTGCACGGCGTTCTAGTATTTTCATGGAATCATCTGCTCTTATGTCTTGTCCAGGACCAGATATAAAGGAGCTGTTTGCCTATTTTGAATTGCACCCACTCTCATTTCTTTCTGTGCAGCTGATTGCCTTGTCACCCCTCTGTTCAGGTATAAGGACCACCACCATTCCACCGCGGTGTAGCTAATCTGCTAATGATACCTCAAGTACACAAGTTCCTTGGATTATCCCCATCAAGAAACAGCTAATATGTCTTTGCCATCTTAACTTGTGGGATAAAGTTGTTTGGTTCAGTCACTTCAAAATATGATGCCATACAATTCAGAAAGCTAATCAAAGAAAGAGTGAATAAATATGGTCCATATAGAAACTCTGAAGTTAATTGAAGAAAACAGTTGATGAATACGGCCATCCACCTAGCTGAGACCAAATTATATACAAGGACATTATTAATTTCAAATTTCTGAATTAATATGATAAAAAAATACTAAACTAAGACTCCCAAGATGAATAAAACTTATATTTATCAATTCTTAATTTCAGAATTATCAAATCATGAACAAACTAAAATTGAAAGTCCAAGCTGAGTAAAAATTGTACTTACTAATTTGACTTTCTAAACCATTAAATCAAGCAAATTACTCAGTAACTGTCGATATATATTTGTAATAAAGTTTTATACAAGTATTTGGTATGCAAATGTAATATAAATAGCCCGTGGGAATACACATGTTAACGATGACCTGCCAGTCTGTCACTAATGTGGCACATTATGCATAGTTTTATGTTTATGGAGGCAGTAGTACAATCATCAAATAATTGAATCTTGAATGCTTGATTTGTGTTGTTTCATCACTACTAAGAGATTGCAAGAACATGACTAGTCGAGTAGCCATTTGAACAAGAGAACATGACTGAGAGATTGTGATAATTGACACCATGACCATCTTTTGTGAATTGGCACATTTTGTCTAGTGCTCTAGTGATCTGTCAGATTAAGAGCAATGAAGTTCTCTTGTTCAAATGGCTGTTCTACATATACTGTCGTCATGGATGCGCCCCAATGCTGCATTTATCTTTTGTATGGTTTTTCTTTTGTCTTTTAATGAAGTACAATCAACTTCAGATTTACACATCCACTCTCAAGTTCCGTACTACATGAAGAATTTTGTTCAGAAGGGCAACTGACCATTAATATGGATTTTGGAGCTTTATTTTACTTCAATGTAGGTTCCATCCTTAAGTTGTTTATAGAATTGATACTGACCTTTTTTGTGTTGTCTGGATGCTAAAAGTAACACTATCTTTACATTAAATCGTTTGATATCCCTTTCAGGATCAGGTCCACTTTCTTGCTTTTATTTGATTCCTTCAAATTATTGGGATGTCAATTTATTTGTCCTGAGGGCTGTACATTATGAGATTCAACTGCTCTGAACATGCCATATTTCTTTCATTATGTACTCCTGCTGACCATAAATTATTTAGTGAGCATGTGTGATGTCTAGCTCATACTTGATTGTACCCAACTCATGTTTTCAGTATAAAATAAATAGCATATGCTGCCAAATGGTGTATTCATTGACCATCTCTAGATGACCAGCTGCTTACTTTATTTCATTGTTTTGGCTTCAACATGTATTGATCCGATTGCAATAAGTGATATAGTCTGCAATGGGCATGCAATATGTTGCTTCATAACCATACTGATGTCCTATTGTAGTTCTGGTGAGACAAATATACGACGTGTGTACAAATTATACTCATGGTAACCCAGTCTCAGCGAAGTTTTGTTTATCATCAATGATGTATGTATGTATATATAGCCACATGATGTTCAGAAGAACTACTACTTGTTAATGTAATCACATTGATGATGATCAGACAATGATAATGGTAGTTATGCAGCATGGATCTAAATATAGTCTGGAGTGAAAGCATCCTGAAAGAAAATATTCTGAGCACCTATCTGAGATCACTGTGCTCTTGTTGGCCAGATAAGATATACTTTCTGTGGTCATGTGATCTATGTGTTTGTCCATACAACTGTTCTGTTTCTTTGTGACATTGCTGGTGCCTGGTGGCATGGCTTTTTGCTGTGGTCCAGTCTCCAGGCTATAATAGTATGTTCTGTTATGATCCAGTTCACAACTTTATGATGATGCTGCACCCCTGCAAGGAAAACAGTTTTGTTGCAGTTTGCCAATGAATATGCTGTGGTGATTCCTCCTCAACTACTTCACTGGGAGATGTAACAATAAACCCTAGTACTCCTGAGATGCCAAGCATCCAATGCTCACAAGGCAATAATGCATGCAGTACAAGAGCAAGTGAATTTACACCAGAGCTGATGCATTTCATGTTTGAATGCCATCCATAGATCCTATAAAATTGTTGTTTGAATGGAGCTGAGGTCCAAAGTATGAGGTTTTCTTGGCAATTGCTAGGTCTTCTGGAAACCAGTCATCTTTTGCTTTAATCCTGGGAATTTACTGAAATTTGGCTTGGCTACTGTTACGAGTGCCTTGAAAAAAGAAGAGAGAATCCCAGATGGCTTGATTAGATTTTCAACGTTTGAATTCACACTTCACAAACCCTTTCCTCCTCGGAAGCCTGAAAATATGTTGAATTCTAGTACACATTCCACTGCTAATAGTACTTGTATGCACGGTGCTTATGTGATGCGTGGTGGCTGTATGTGTTTACTGATCTGAAAACGTCCTGAATTCGCTGCGTGGACTATCTCAAACTTTGAAGTCAGTCCTTGGTTGAGCAACCCACACGTGTACAACAATTGGACCTGACTCTGAATTTCTGAAAACTTTGAATTTCAACAGCCATTTCCAAGGTACTAGTAGCACTAGGAGTACCTTTTTGTGGCTGCAGCCTGCATGGATCGTAGGTGTAGACCAGAACAGCATCAATCACGTAGAAAAAGCATCATTAACTATGGTTAATTCGGTAGCCTAAATTGCACACCGGTTTTACATGGCTACAGTTGGTGCCCTGCTTTTCTTCCTGTCTAGAAATGAGATCAGATCAGACTTGTTGTTAGTCAGAAAGTGTGATCTGTCAAAATGGCCTAACCATCTATCAGCATGGAGTCTGCTCCAGCTCCTTTGTTGAACTATATGTGCATTAGCCATAGTGGAGATGGAATCATGGAATTGGAGTGAACTTGTATGGACTCATGAATCAAACAAAACTTGGACCATGGTTGAATGGTCAGTTAGAAGCTGCTTGCTAGAATACAGAGCCATGCCATACAACTAAATAGAAGTTTCTTGCTAGGCTCTCTTCTGTCAGATCCCCAAATTCAACAGAATGTAGAATTCCAGTCTCCGAAATTCCCATCCACATTCCAAAAACCGGATGAAGAAAAAGGTAATTAAAGAAGCTGGATTCATTGGACCGGTATGTTTGGCATCCTTCAACAATTGTGCTGATCACCAAATTAACTAACCATACGTTGAAATGGTATTCAGTCGAAGGCGACAGAGCATAGCATCACGGCGACGTGTGCTTGGAGCAGAGACGCGTTGCATGAATCATCGCAGAGCGAAGACAATGTTACTTCTGTTAAAAAACTGTGCCACCTCGCTCGCAGCTCTGGACTGAAGGTGTACGCGTTCTTGACACAGACCCAGTCGCAAGCAGTAGCTACGTAGACAGGAAAGACTGTTCTAGATTTGGACTGAATTGCTTGCACTTAATTGTAGTGATATAGGGTGTGTTTAGTTCCTGAAAAAAGTTGAAAGTTTGAAAAAGTTGGAAGTTTGAAAAAAAAGTTGGAAGTTTATGTGTGTAGAAAAGTTTTTGATGTGATATAATGTGATGGAAAGTTGGGAATATGGGGAAACTAAACACGGCCATAATTGATTTAACAGATTTGGACTTAATTGCTTGCACTTAATTGTAGTGATAAATGATTTAACAAAAAGATAAATACATCGTCAGTCCTTAAATTTGGACCGCGACATCACGACAAATTGGTTATCTAAATTAAATTTAGTTTAATGTATCACCCAAGATCTAAAAACCCATTTAACAAATCTCCGACGCTGGTGTAGTTATCTAGAGTGACAAATGTTTTTCATTTAGCCCCGTTGTTTTAGATTTATCCTTTTATTTTGAACGACTCGCACTAGATAGTGCAAAGTTCTATTAATAGAGTAGGAAAAAGATTTGTCCTCAACCCAACTTCTCTCTATACTCTATCGATCTTCTCCTCTTTCAGAACAAGGAGAGAAAGCGGCAGCAACATGAAGTGCGGTGAGCATAGGGTGGTGCAAAATGCGGGAAGGGAGGGAGGAGGCAAAGTTCGGTGAGGGTAGTGTAGCGTCTTTTTGTCATCACCACCAAGGATATTCGCTAAGCGCCTCATTACCTTCAAGTCACATGAGGTCCATCACTCATCCTCATAGTGACCATAGCAACTCACCGAACTTGCGGGATCATCCTCTCCCTATCGCATCGTCTGTCTCTGCTCTGAGACCTCTGCCTATCGATAATTGCCCCCCCCCCCCCCCCCCGTGACCGCCATCTCTTCGCCTTTGGGGAATGACGGGGAATAGGGGTGGTAGTCGGATCGGGGGTGTACTGTAGGGAGAGGGCTAAACGTAAAATGTTTGCCACCATGGATAGCCTGGTCGTTGCACAAAACTAGCCCAATTATACATGTGAATACATTAAATCAAGATTACATATTATAGTTCTAGATGAGCAATTTACAATATTATGGATCTAAGTGATACCCAATCTAAATTTAAAGACCGACCATGTATTTTATATATGTTTAGAGAGCCTGCTCAAATGAATATAATCTGTACATCCTTTTATATCTGCAAACCAAGGAAAACAATGTCCTCAAGGACGAGAGGACGTGTTGGGTTGACTTGACCTAGTCATTCAGCCTTCCACTAAAACGATATATATAGTCGATCTACGTTGGGATAGTCTACTTATTTATACGGAATGGGTTAAATATAAATATCATATATTAGAAACCTAATAAATATTTTCTCCGATTCAAAATATAATGCATCCTTATTATCGATATACAGTGGATCCATCCTGGGATGATCTACTTTTTCATATGGAATGAGTTAAATATCATATACTATAAACCTAATAAATGTTTTCTCTATTTCAAAATTTAAGGCATCCTTTCAAATTATCAAAATCAATATTTGAAAATTTTAAATAATGACTGGACTAAAAGTATGAGTATCTAAGGCCATGCATGTAGCTAGAAATCACGTTTCTCTATTTAAAAATATTTTCATATAATATTAATTTCGTAATTGTTGATAATATATTATGAAAGACACTAAAGATAAAGTAAAGATAAAGTATAATGTTTGAGAATGTGTAAAAGGCTAATACGTCTTTTAGCATGCAGGAAGTAGTACACTGTACACTGTACAGAAACAGCTGGTCTCACGTAGAAGGTCTTTAGAGAAATCATATCGTTAAAAACGTGATGCAAACAATCCACGGCAATAATCCAAACGATCAGCTCCATTGAACAGGTCATTAAAGAATCTCTCATTCAATTCTCTTGGCAGTACTCGGTGCTTGGTGCTTACTGCTAATATATATAATTAGCAATTGCTCTGGTGCAGTGTATGAATTGAAAAGAGTGAAAACTTCATCATCTTTTCCATTGCATGGTCATGGCAACTGCCGAGCAATTCTTTGTGACAGCATGTAGCTTATATAGGTGATCTCAGCTGAAGGACTGCAAACTTACAATAATGCTAGCTGAAAAACACTCGCAGTTACCATCAGGGAATGCCAATCATATGCCTTTAACTCCTTATTAACTATTCTCTCCGTTTCATACTACAAGATATTTGATTTTTTTTCAAGTTTATAATAAAATTTAGCAACATTTATATAATATATCAAATTAGTTTTCCTAAATCTAATATTGAATATATTTTAGTAGTATATTTTTGTGTAATGAAAAAATGTTACTCTGTCTTAGATTTGATTAAGTTTAAAGAAGTTTGAGTAGAAGAAAAGTTAAATAGTGAAACGAAGCGAGTGATATTGAGCTTATTTGATTAATTTAGATAAGTGTACACATACCCGGTCATTACAGCCCTAGTGTGTGTGTTTGAGGAGAAGGGAATTGAGGAGATTGGGAAGATACGCAAAACGAGATGAGCCATTAGCTCATAATTAATTGAGTATTAACTATTTTAAATTTTAAAAATGGATTAATATGATTTTTTAAAGCAACTTTCCTATAGAAATTTTTTACAAAAAACACATCGTTTAGTAGTTTGAAAAGCGTGCGCGTGGAAAACGAGACTCAAATCTCCCCTAGCTCCCCAGAACGAACAGAGCCTTAAAGCAACACGGAAGTAATTAACTCCTCCGATCCATAGGCTTGTCATATACTCGTGTCAGTTCAGTTCAGTTCATAGGAGTAGACCTTGACCTGGACTTCGATCAATTCCTTGACTACTTCAGTCAACGCGAGTAGTTTGTTGCTTTATCAATTCATCATCGTCTTTTTGCGATCCTTTTTTTCAGAACTTCTTTTTACGATCTAGTCAGCTTATTAATTGACTGGTTAATTACTTTAAGCATCGCCATCAACGATACCTTCATCGATATCATTATCTTACTACATTCATGTCTACAGTCAAAAGACGTTTACACACGTACTATGCTTTAGGGGGTAAAAATAGAATGGGTATTTCCTAACCGCCTACTTGACCCGAGGCTTGCGGGAGTAATATATGGGAGGAAAAAAAAAGAGATCCCAATACTATCCGAATTTATTAGGAAAAAATGGGTTAGGATATGGGAAGACATGTATTCACCCGTATGTCCCATGTTACAAAATATGTACGAAAACTTATTATAAAT
Organism: Oryza sativa Japonica Group; assembly: GCF_034140825.1. Classification (NCBI taxonomy): domain Eukaryota; kingdom Viridiplantae; phylum Streptophyta; class Magnoliopsida; order Poales; family Poaceae; genus Oryza; species Oryza sativa. The sequence continues at coordinate 2,786,995 of NC_089046.1, forward strand.
CCACCTAAAAATATGATAAAAGATTGGCTAATCACTATTTTACGTGCTCACATGTACTATTGTGTATTTTTTTTTGATGTATCTCTTTTAGTACTTTAATTATCTTATTATATTTAATATCTATGAATTAGAGAGATAAATTAATATCGGTTATCAAATCTGATTTGAATGAAATAATATGGGATAAGTGATATTTATATGGCACTATCTGTATCCGGTTCCGAATTTAAAAGAAAATACATATAAAATTATCATAATCCGACCGTAACCGCCCATTTTCACCTCTACTATAGCGCCCCGCATGTACATACAAATTGACGGCACAAATTAAACCGATCAAATTAATTAACTTGTACAACGACACGAATGTGCTAGCTTTTGCAATCGTGTTAATTCTAGCTTTCGTGCTAATATAGGGCTATTTTGGTTTGATCCTACCAAATTGTTGCCGTTTTAATAGTATTTTGGCTAGTTTTTTATTTGTACCAAAACATGCTAGTAACACATATAACACTACTATAGAAATGATCTTCACATGTGACCAAAACTTGTTTTCGCAGACCAAAACTTGTTTTCGCAGGTGACCACCCACCTGGAGCCAAGTGTTTGCGAAAATTGACATTTTTCTATGCGGACGCAACAACCGCATACGAAAATGCATATTCACATATGGCGTCCTAAGAAGGCCGCATGCATGTAAAGATCCGATTTTTACATGCGAATAAGTAAGGACGCCTCACTACAACGATTTTCTAAAAATTTAAAAAAAATAAATCCAAAACCCTTGATCGGGCACCGCCTTGGCAGCCTGTGAGTCCATCGCCGTCGGGTGCCGCCACTACCAAGGCCCCTCCGCTAGCTCCGTGAAGGACAGAGCCATCGTCGTCATTGTCGATGCAGTCCGCCGCCCACCGTCGTCGAGACCCTACCGCAAACAAGGCCGACAGCGACAGATCCATGAGGGAGAGGGCCGCCGCTGTAGAAACCGCATGGGGGGGTAGGAAGTGAGTAGTGGAGAGAGAAATTTGATATTTTAAGGCGTGGTGAACTGGTTGCAGGTCCACTTGCGAAAATAGGTTTATTTTTGCATGTGGTTATTTAAGAGCCCCCAACAAAAATTGATTTTTACACATGGGCTTCTTAAGTGGCCTTATGCGATAATACGCCTATTATTATAGATGTGTTTCTTAAGGAGCCGTATGCGATAATGCGTTTTCACATGCGACCCTGAACTACCCCCCCCGAGCAATTTTTGCATAAGCGACCAATTACGGCCTGCAATGCACAAGGGCCCTCATCTAGAAAAATCGTTACTACTAAAATTTTGGTATTGCCTATATGTTAGCATGGTAGCATACCAAAGTCCATAACTCTCTAGCTAATTAATCTACTTCACTAACTTTGACTATCAATAACTTTAAAAATATTTAGTTTAAAGGAACTATAACAAGATATATATATTTGTCTTTCAAAGCACTATAATAAAAGTAAACATTCATTTATTTATTATATATATTATAATAGAAAAATAAGGTCAAAGATATATTTGGTAGGCCATGTTATTGTCTAAAATGTCAATTAAAATGAAACTGGAGGGAGTACTAGTACTGTAACCACCCTCCCTCTCCCTCTGTGCGCAAGTCCACACGTCAACCATGGCCGTACGTATTGTCCATGCATATGTAAACTTCTCCGAAACCAATTCATTCATTTCACGCGAACTCGAGCCCCACACATATATATACACATCCCAAGATCACAAATCGAGTGTAATTAAATTTGTGATTTGTGAACCTTCTTCAATTCTACCTAGCTAGCAATCTATTGAGAGGTGAATTGAAGTGCATGCATACAAGAATATATAGATGGTGATGAGCGGCGGCGGCGGCGGCGCGAGGATTGTCAGTGATCCGGCGGCGACGCCGGGGTTCCGATTCTACCCGACGGAGGAGGAGCTGATCGGCTTCTACCTCCGCCACCGCCTCGCCGGCACGAGGGCCGACGACGTCGCCCGCGTCATCCCCGTCGTCGACGTCTACGGCTACCATCCTTCCCAGCTCGCCGCCATGGCCGGGGTGGCGACCGCGGGGGACAGGGAGCAGTGGTTCTTCTTCTGCCCGAGGGCGGAGCGGGAGCTCCACGGCGGCAGGCCGGCGCGGACCACGCCGTCGGGCTACTGGAAGGCCACGGGCTCGCCGTCCTTCGTCTTCTCCTCCTCCGCCGCCGCCGCCGCCAGGGTCATCGGCGTCAAGCGCACCATGGTCTTCTACCAGGGCCGCGCCCCCTCCGGCACCAAGACCAGGTGGAAGATGAACGAGTACAAGGCCGTCGCCGCCGCCGCCGCCGACGACGACCACAACGCCGCTGGCGTGGCCGTGCAGCTGCCACCAATGGCGCCGCCGCCGTCGTCCTCCGCGTGCGTGCGGCTGAGGAACGAGCTGAGCGTGTGCCGGGTGTACGTCAGCACCGGCACGCTCCGATCCTTCGACCGCCGCCCCCTCGACGCGCCCCCGGTGATCAGCCACCATCAACCTCAGCTCCAGCAACAACAACGTCAGCTGCCATCGTCGGCAGCGGCGGCGGCGACGAACGGCAACCTCATCGCCCTCGCCGGCGGGTACGAGTGCTCACACGACAGCTCCGGTGGCTCGTCGGAAGATGCCGCCATCGACTGGAGCTCGCTGATTACCGCCGCCACCGATTCCGCTACCGCCGCCGTTGATTTCAGCTTCAACGACGACATCGATTTCAGCCCTGCCGCTGTTGGCCCATGGGCGCCACAGCTTTGATTGATTGATTATTTGTGCACACTGCATAATAACTGAATTACTAGTAATTAGTAGTAGTAAGTTTGATCAGTGCTTGCTAATTGCCATAGTGTTCTATGTTCAGGTCAACTCGATTGATTTATTACCTCCCAAACTCTCAATTCTGCTTGTCTTTAATTTTTCTTGAATAAATTCTGAACTATGGCCTGTTCTTTTCTTACGAAGATTTCTTACGAAGATGAAGATTCTACCTCGCTTTCCGTTAGCACGTTTTTCAAACTGTTAAACAATGTATTTTTGTGTAAAAACTTTTTATATGAAAGTTATTTCAAAATATCAAATATATCCATTTTTTAAGTTCGTAATAATTAAAACTCAATTAATTATACGCTAATAGTTTTCTTATTTTGTGTGCCCGTATTTAAACCGAATATTTATGTGTGTTAGCAATAGCATGATGAATGGCAAACAGAAGGCTTTATTAAAAAGTCATAAGGAAAAACCAGGAAAGAAAAGAAAAATAGAGTGCAAATATAAATAATAAAAGTTCCAACAGAAAAAACACAAGCATACAAAAATTTAAGAAAGGTTAGAAAAAAAATGAAATTCTAAAGTGGAGAAATATAATGCATCGGATGAGAAAAACTCGAAAAGGAAAAATCAGAAAAACTATAAGAGAAGGAATCTAGGATATTGGTGACAATCGTACGTTACAAAAGACAGGTAATAAACAAAAAAAATATGGGGTAAACATTTTTATCTATATTCCTAGAGGTTTAATTAAAAAAACAAAGTTATGCAATGAGTAAAAGGCCCAGCATTAACTATGAAATTATGCTTCAAAATCCAAATTATTTTTGGTTGTAACTGATGAGCTAATAAGCAGTCAACAGACGATGAAAGACTTATGGTGAACCACTTATTTCGTGCTGAAGTACAGTGATAGCCACCTTAAATGTAAACTCCAAAATAGATATCATCACATACCACATCATAAAGAAAGGTCATGATAACTGCTTGGGATGGTAGCTTTGAAGTTGAGCCAATTTATATGAGCATACGTAAGTCGCCTTCTATTTTAATGGTTACAATCTACTCAACACTTGTATTGCGTAACTAAAAACATATGTACTGCATAACTAAGATGATGCCTCTTTTTTCTCTTTATCCTCAATTTTTCTCTTTAGGTAAACTAGGAAGAAAGCCCGCGCAGATGCGATGCGTATCTTGTTAATTGTTTTATAAAAAATAATAAAAAAAATTATATATCATCATTTCTACTTAAATGATACTTCCTCTATCTACTTTTGATAGTCATATTTCCAAATCTGAAAAAATTATTTTTGATAGGCATATTTCAATCCAATAACCTAGTATCATATTAATGACTTTCTCGGATTTAATGCGTGACTCTCCATTCTTCTACACATGATTGGATACATGGGCATTGAGAAATATAAATATTAATGAGTCGCTTGTTTACGAGGAATGACTAGTAACATGTTTAAATGGATGATAAGTAGAATCACTTATCCTTGGTCTATGTGCCAAAATGAAATATGATTATCAAAAGTAGATGGAGAGAGTATTAAATGATAAGAATGTTTCTCATATTTAAATAAAAACATTTTGATCGAGTGACATATAAATTATTTTATCGTCACCATGACTTATTATGTTTTAAAAGTTGAGCATCTATTAATAAATAAAACTGCATATGTACCAATTAAATAGGCCTAATACATCATTAATACACTAAAATATCCTCTACTTAAATTTCATAACTCACTTATTTCTAAATCCATATATAAATATTGTGAAAATACCACTACTTCTATCTATTAATGGGATACCTAAGTTAAACATGAATGCTACTCTACTGGGTAGAGCCGATCATAGCTGCCAAGATTTTCTTTCTCCGTTGCCTTCAAATATAGGTCCCACATCGATATAGTTGTACTCCTCAAGACCAGCTTGGAGCACAATTTTAATTCCTAATTCATTAAGTATTGCATCGATAAGTACGAAGTTGAGCACTATTAGCGATGGTGGATCACACTGGGGCTAGATTAACTTAGCCATATGTTGCATGCTATATATACTTACCGCACCGTAGCAAACTCTGTTATCGATGCTTGGTGCCCTTTAGGAAAGGACAAATGGAAGATGGAGTTGATCAAGATAGTTTTTCTATTGTTTTTAGTAGATTTGTGGTATAGTGTAGACACACTTTTTTTATGATGTTAATCATTACTACCTAAATTTTTATGATATAAATAGAATACTCTGTTATAAAAATGAGCAAAGTTAATCATTCGGTGATACTTAAAGAATGTACATGTTTTTCCAAACATATTTACAATAACTAATCCGTTGGAGTACACTTATAGTCACGTCAGTGGAGTTTATGACATATATCCATCAATTATACCTGACATATTGAAATTTCATACGTATAAGAAAATATAATATGAGTAGTTTATTATGCATGTTACTTTATTGCTCATTTGTTTAAGAAAATATTTGGCAAAGAAAATATATATGACCATAAATCTCATGATGGATTATAGCAAGTCCATTGGCTGGAAATGTTGTTGATAACTTTTTTTTCATATCTATATACCATGTATACTGCCCACTTCTGAAAAACTTTGAGAATGTTAATCTCAAACAAATTACAATTAAATCTCGGATGTACTTGAAAAACACAACTAAATTGTGTTGTTATGTAGATTTAAATTAGTATTTTATATTTGTAAACTGATATTTCACACCCTAAAATATGATGTGATTTTTTTGAAAAATTGCCGTACAACTAACTATTATATGTCGGCCCCATATGTCGTGATATATTTAGGACAACAATATAACTTTTATAGTTTATTTAAAAAATACAGCGGAATCATAAATTGGATATATAATTTTTTTAAAAAATAATAGATGGTTTAATAACATTGATCGGATATTTTATATTTTTATTATCCATTTTAATTTAACTACATATTTATATTTGTGAATAATATTTTTATTTTTATACTGTAAAAAATAAAATAGATGACCGTCGATTTTCTTGCAGCAGAAGGTAATCTTTGTTTTCAATCGTACGTGCGTACTCAACTTTTGTTTTCAGTCACTAGAAAAAATGCCCGTGCGTTGCAACGGGGTAAAAACGTTATCTTTATCCTATACATTTTACTCCCTTGGTTTTGGACCGAATGCTTCCTTGGTTTTGGATCCAACGCTCATTCCTTCCTTTCCAGCTTCAGTCCTAGCCCTGTCCGCTACCTCCCTCTACTCGGCCTACCTCTCTTCGGCTCAGCCCACCAGTGAACCTGTAGGCCTAGCTCGAACAATCCCGTGCCTGTACCATAACGGAGCCGATCCTCCCATTAAATCCGGTCCAATCTTTCTCGATCTCCAAAATTTAATCCGGTCGAGCTTGCATAGTCCAGTGTCCGTACGATGATGGAGCCGATCCTTTCCATCAAATCCGGTCGAATCTTTCTTGATCTCCAAATTGTTGAGGGATTTTGATCTACTCGATCCCAATCTTCCTTTTTAATCAAAATCCCCAAAATTGTCAAGGGAAAATGACAAATCCGGTCGAATCTTTCTTGATCTCCAAAATTGTTGAGGGATTTTGATCCACTCGATCTCCCTCTTCCTTTTTAATCAAAATCCCCAAAATTGTTAAGGGAAAATGATGAGAGAGTAGTCGGGAATCTTCTTGATCTCCAAAATTTAATCCAGTCGAGCTTTCTTGATCTCCAAAATTGTTGAGGGATTTGATCCACTCGATCTCCCTCTTCCTTTTTAATCAAAATCCCCAAAATTGTTAAGGAAAAATGATGAGAGAGTAGTCGGGAATCTTCTTGATCTCCAAAATTTAATCCGTTCGAGCTCGCATAGTCTCGTGTCTGTATGATGATGGAGCCGATCCTCTCCATCAAATCTGGTTGAATCTTTTTTATCTCCAAAATTTAGAGGGATTTTGATCCCCTCGATCTTCTTTTTCTATTTTTTTATCGAAATCCCTAAAATTGTTGAGAGAAAAATAATAAGAGAGTAGTGGGGAATCAGTTTTTGCAATCAATTGGAGAAGAAAATACACATGGGAAAGCAAATCAACGTGACCGCGGTGCAGGGTTCGGCACACGAGAAAAACTACCGCGGCGCAAGGTTCGGCACACGAGAAAAACTGCAAAAAAAAAAGCGACAAAAGAAAGAAAAACGGCGAAAAGAAAATAAAACGGAAAAAAACGAAAAAGAAGGGAAACGGAAAAAAAAGGAGGAAACGGAAACGGAAAAAAAAGGAACGGACAGCGAAAAGAAAATAAAACGGAAAAAATAAAAAAAAGAAGAAGAAGAAAGAAACAGACGAAATTTAACCGGAAACCTTATGAATTTTTTAATTAGGTATATATATAGATATAGATATGTATGTACATACCTACGGAGAACAGCAGTCGTGTTTACATGAGGGGGAAGTTATTATTTTTTAATAATAAATCTAATCTAATGGTGTAAAATAACGGGTCCACAAATTTAAGTGAAAATCAACGGTGAGATTAGAATGGGTCCACCAATTTAAGTGAAAATCAACGGTGAGATTAGATAGTCCCATGTGGTGGCTTAAGAGCGTATATAGGAGTGCCACATGACGTCTTTAGAATATTTGTAGAAAGGTTAATTTGTAGAAAGGTTAATGGACTTTTATTATATAATAGGTAGACTGTGCCCTCGCTCGGAACGATGCCACCAATTTCCTTAGCACCGTGAGACGTTCCTACCAAAGTCCAAAACAACAAGCTAGGTACATCAAGCGTGCAAGTGGCACCATCCCCTCCTATCTTCTTTCATCCAATAGCTACTAACATCTTAGGCAATGTTTGGCTAATGGGAAATGGAAATGATTTCCCACCCACCAAAAAAAACATCTTTAAATCCTAACCATTCATTCTCCCTCTTTCATTTAATCCTAACCCTTCATTCATTTCCCAATCCCAATTCCACTCTCTATTTCCCATTATCCAAATACACTCTTAGTTGAAGACCGACAATAGCATAGTTGGCTCACTCCTAGTAATGAGAACAACCAACTGCGACAGTGGCGGAGTCAGGGATGTCACGAAGCCCAAACGAGTAGTGGCGTTTTCTGGTAATCGACTAATATTTTCGAATATCATAAGATATCTACAGTGGAGACGTCAGCGATGGAGCCCGTGCAGCCACCCGACCTGCCCGGAATCTAGCTCGGTCTTTAATCGCAAGTACTATTGTGTAAAGATCAGAGTTGCGAGGCACCATCATGTTTCTACTTAGTATTGGATAGTAAGTAGAAGCTATTTTCACCTTTGTTGTAGGCACGGTTTTCATAATTAACTGTGCGTATCAAATCCATATTTAACAGTTTCTTTGGAAAGGTACTTTAAAAGGGGTACGTGTGCCGTTAAGCCTTCAACCATTAGATCAAACATGTTTTGGCGTGAGTTAGGGTCTGGGCGGCACCCAGGCGACTGGGTTGCGGCAGCCTTCTCCTCCCATGAAAGGAGGATCTGGATGGAGGTTCTCTCCGATCTGCTCAGAAAGTCTGCGGAGGTCACGTCTGCGATCTGTAATTGGGTTGGTGATCAGGTTAATCGTGCTGGTTCTGGTTGGATCTGGCCGAATGCTTTTCGACATCGGGCAGGATGGAGGCCTATCATGGGACAATGGAATCCTAATCCGAGGAGGAGGGCGGATATGAAGTTTGGTAGAATTACGCCTGTTGTCAAATTCTGGTACGGCAAGTTCTACAGGGGTCACACCAAAGATATCATTGATGTGGATCTGTTTTGGCGATCAACCGTGAAAGAAAAGGACTCGGAGCTGCTGGGGTATAAATTCAGGTACAAGGAAGGGATAAAATCAAAAATATCTCTCGGGTCACAGATATCTAGTGCAGGTTTCAATCTAGGGTTCGGTCATCTAGCCCTTGTGCTTAAGGTCATGGCGGCTGCCGAGGGTGGGGGTGATCAAGGGACTATCAATGCGATAGTTGCCCACCCGAAGCCTTCCGGTGCGTCGTCGTTGCCCCCAGGGAGCAGGTTGGAATCTGAACTCCAAGCTGTACTAGTTCTGAATCAAAGCGTGGATGGGATACATGATCAGGCAACAGGTTCAAGAGTGCTGCCATCGTCTGGAAATCATGATGGTGGGTTGGCAAGTAATAACCTGAGCAGTCAAGGCCCTACAGTTTTCACTGAAGGAGAGGTTGTCGATGAGGAGGAGGATGCAGTTGAAATTGAAATCGAAGAGAACGAAGTTCAGAAGGCCGGTCAATGGACGATCCTAGCGAGGTTCTACTCGCTCAAGTTTCCTAATCAGTCGGCTCTGTTTGAGGATATGAGAAGAGCATGGCGTTTGCGGGCGGAGATGAGTTACAAGTCCCTAAAGGATAACCTCTTCATTGTGTCTTTTAATGCAGAAGGGGATTATAATTTCGTGCTGCAAGGAGATCCATGGTTGCACAGAGGAGATGCTTTATTGGTGGCGGAGTTTAATGGCTTGTTAAACCCTTCCATGGTGAACTTGGATACAGTCCCTATTTGGGTCAGGATCTATGACCTTCCCCTAGTTATGATGAACAGAGCAAGAGGTGAACTCTATGGCAGTAAGATGGGCAAAGTTCGCGAAGTGGATGTCCAGGAGGATGGATGCAATAAGCATGATTTCTTCCGTATACGGGTGGATCTCCCAGTCAATCGCCCCCTAAGAAGAATGCTAGCTATTAAGATAAAGGTGCAAGGCAAAGAGGAGACTCGCAGATTTCACCTTCGATATGAAAGAGTCCCACACTTTTGTTTCTTCTGTGGGTTTATCGGACACTCAGATAAAGAATGCGAAAAGAGACTGACAAATGAGAATGAGCCTTTAGTATTTTCTGCTGAACTCCGTTGTTCGCCCTTAAAACCCTTTGAGAGAAAAGTGGGTAAAGTAAAAGCAGTTCATTCTCAAGGTGTTCAGAGAAAATTGTCTTTCAGGGGCCCAGGAAGTGTGAGTTCTTCGTCAGCGGGTATTAGACAGGATGCTAAGAGATATGAAGATCAACCCACAAGGGTGGATGCTTTTGATGGTTTTGATATTAGAGAAGGAAAAGGTGAAGACTCAATAGATAGTCAACTTGCTGACCAGACAAATATGCTGCACGTCTCGGAGGTGTCAAGCCTTGGACAGAAGAAGGGCAAGGATTTGGTTAGTAAGGAAACCAGCTCAATACCTTCAATGGAGATGATCCCAGCAATTAGAGACCTGAATGTACAGCAAGTTTCCTTTGGAGATGGCTCTACTGAAGAATTTGGAAGCCCAACAAAGAGGAAAGCTTTGCCGACAACAAAGAGCTCAGGCATTGTCCAGCAGGCTGTTTTGGAGTATGGCCAGAGAGGAGCAGAGGAAACGGCAAGCTCAACACGGGCAATGAAGAGGCTCAAGAAGGGAGTGGAGGCAAACACTGGCGTGGAAGACATGGAAGCAACCAGCCTAGGGGCTGCTGGTAAACTGGCGGGACCTATGAGAGGGTCTCGCCAGGAGAAATGAGTTGCCTGCCTGGAACTGCCGTGGGATGGGGAACCCTGCGTCAGTTCGAGATCTGTGTGCCTTATCAAAGGAGGCGAGTTCCCGACTGGTTTTTCTATGTGAAACTAGACAAAGTGTGGAGAAGATGAGTCGCTTAAGAGGGAGACTGGGTCTTAGGGGTTTTACTGGTGTTAGCAGTGAAGGTATGAGTGGTGGTCTTGCCTTGTATTGGGATGAGTCTGTTTCAGTCGATGTCAAAGATATTAATAAAAGATATATTGATGCGTATGTGCAATTGTCCCCAGAGGAACCACAGTGGCATGTTACTTTTGTGTATGGTGAACCCCGTGTTGAGAATAGACATCGAATGTGGTCGTTGCTGAGAACAATCCACCAATCTTCGTCCTTGCCCTGGGCCGTCATTGGTGATTTTAATGAAACTATGTGGCAGTTTGAACACTTCTCAAGAACCCCACGGGGTGAACCCCAAATGCAGGATTTCCGTGATGTCCTGCAAGATTGTGAATTACATGATCTGGGATTTAAAGGTGTACCACACACTTATGATAATAAGAGGGAGGGATGGAGGAATGTTAAAGTTAGGCTTGATCGAGTAGTGGCAGATGATAAATGGAGAGATATATACTCTACCGCTCAGGTTGTGCATCTTGTCTCCCCATGTTCTGATCACTGCCCAATTTTGCTGAACCTGGTAGTGAAAGATCCCCACCAACTTCGTCAGAAATGCCTCCATTATGAGATTGTGTGGGAGAGGGAACCGGAAGCTACCCAGGTAATTGAGGAAGCCTGGGTAGTTGCGGGAGAAAAGGCTGATCTCGGAGACATCAACAAAGCCCTGGCAAAGGTCATGACAGCGCTGCGATCTTGGAGCAGAGCCAAAGTGAAAAATGTAGGAAGAGAACTGGAGAAGGCTCGGAAAAAATTGGCGGAACTTATAGAATCAAACGCCGACAGAACGGTAATTCGCAATGCGACAGACCATATGAACGAGCTGTTGTACAGAGAGGAAATGCTGTGGCTGCAGCGGTCCAGAGTTAATTGGCTAAAGGATGAGGATCGAAATACGAAATTTTTTCATAGCCGGGCAGTATGGAGAGCAAAGAAGAATAAAATCTCCAAACTACGGGATGCAAATGAAACTGTTCACAGTTCGACAATGAAGTTGGAGAGCATGGCAACTGAATATTTTCAGGATGTGTACACTGCTGATCCAAATCTTAATCCTGAAACCGTTACTCGTCTTATCCAGGAAAAGGTTACGGATATCATGAATGAGAAGCTTTGTGAGGATTTTACGGAGGATGAAATTTCTCAGGCAATTTTCCAAATTGGGCCCCTGAAATCACCTGGTCCAGATGGCTTTCCAGCCAGGTTCTATCAGCGCAACTGGGGCACAATTAAAGCTGATATAATCGGTGCAGTTCGCCGTTTCTTCCAAACTGGACTGATGCCTGAAGGGGTCAATGATACGGCCATTGTTCTTATCCCTAAGAAGGAACAACCAGTAGATTTGCGAGACTTTCGGCCGATAAGCTTATGTAATGTTGTCTACAAAGTGGTATCCAAATGCCTGGTTAACAGATTGAGACCGATCCTAGATGATCTTGTTTCTGTGGAACAAAGTGCCTTTGTGCAGGGAAGAATGATAACTGACAACGCTCTCTTAGCCTTTGAATGTTTCCATGCTATGCAAAAGAACAAGAAGGCAAACCACGCAGCTTGTGCATATAAACTAGATCTATCAAAAGCCTACGACAGGGTGGATTGGCGTTTCTTGGAGATGGCAATGAATAAGTTGGGTTTTGCTCGCCGATGGGTTAACTGGATTATGAAGTGTGTTACCTCGGTGAGATACATGGTAAAATTCAATGGAACCCTACTTCAATCATTCGCTCCAACTAGAGGTTTAAGGCAAGGAGATCCTCTCTTGCCCTTCCTATTTTTGTTCGTGGCAGATGGACTGTCATTGCTGCTGAAGGAAAAGGTGGCCCAGAATTCTTTGACCCCTTTTAAAGTCTGCAGAGCTGCCCCTGGAATTTCCCACTTACTCTTTGCTGATGATACCCTCTTATTCTTTAAAGCACACCAAAGAGAGGCGGAAGTGGTAAAAGAAGTGCTCTCATCCTATGCCATGGGCACTGGACAATTAATTAACCCAGCCAAATGTTCTATCCTCATGGGAGGAGCCTCGACCCCGGCTGTCAGTGAGGCTATATCAGAAATTTTACAAGTGGAAAGAGACAGGTTTGAAGATAGATATCTGGGATTTCCTACCCCGGAGGGACGGATGCACAAAGGACGTTTTCAGAGTCTGCAAGCTAAGATTTGGAAAAGAGTGATCCAATGGGGTGAGAACCATCTCTCCACGGGTGGAAAAGAAGTGTTGATCAAGGCTGTGATTCAAGCCATCCCAGTATATGTGATGGGGATTTTTAAATTACCTGAATCTGTTATTGATGATCTAACGAAACTAACAAAGAACTTTTGGTGGGATTCCATGAACGGCCAGAGAAAAACGCATTGGAAAGCCTGGGATTCGTTAACGAAACCAAAAAGCTTGGGTGGCCTTGGTTTCAGAGACTATCGGCTTTTCAACCAGGCACTTCTGGCCCGGCAAGCATGGAGGTTGATAACATACCCAGATAGCCTGTGTGCTAGAGTTCTTAAAGCAAAATATTTCCCCCATGGTTCCCTGATTGACACTTCCTTTGGGAGTAACTCGTCCCCAGCATGGAGAAGCATTGAGTATGGCCTAGATTTGTTAAAAAAGGGCATTATTTGGAGAGTGGGTAATGGAAATTCAATTCGGATCTGGCGGGATTCATGGCTGCCAAGAGATCACTCAAGAAGACCAATCACTGGGAAAGCAAACTGCAGACTAAAGTGGGTGTCTGACCTAATTACAGAAGATGGATCCTGGGATGTGCCGAAAATCCATCAGTATTTCCATAATTTGGATGCAGAGGTTATACTGAACATCTGCATTTCTTCAAGATCGGAGGAAGACTTCATTGCCTGGCACCCTGATAAGAACGGTATGTTCTCAGTTCGAAGCGCTTACAGATTGGCAGCTCAGTTAGTGAATATAGAAGAAAGTTCTAGCTCTGGGACAAATAATATTAACAAAGCATGGGAGATGATTTGGAAATGCAAGGTTCCTCAAAAGGTCAAAATCTTTGCTTGGAGGGTGGCCTCCAACTGCCTGGCGACCATGGTAAATAAAAAGAAGAGAAAATTGGAACAATCTGATATGTGCCAAATCTGCGACAGGGAAAATGAAGATGATGCTCATGCTCTCTGCAGGTGCATTCAAGCTAGCCAGCTTTGGTCATGTATGCATAAATCGGGAAGTGTTTCAGTAGATATAAAGGCCTCTGTTTTAGGAAGGTTTTGGCTGTTTGATTGCCTTGAAAAAATTCCAGAATATGAACAGGCCATGTTCTTGATGACTCTGTGGCGCAACTGGTACGTGAGGAATGAGCTAATACATGGCAAGTCAGCCCCGCCGACGGAGACGTCACAGAGATTTATACAGAGCTATGTCGATTTACTGTTCCAGATCCGACAAGCTCCTCAGGCTGACCTAGTAAAAGGAAAGCATGTGGTGAGGACTGTACCTCTGAAAGGAGGGCCTAAATATCGAGTGCTTAACAATCACCAACCATGCTGGGAGAGACCAAAAGATGGCTGGATGAAATTAAATGTGGATGGATCCTTTGACGCTAGCTCCGGTAAGGGGGGTCTTGGAATGATCCTCAGGAATAGCGCTGGTGATATCATCTTCACTTCTTGCAAACCCCTTGAAAGATGCAACAACCCGCTAGAATCAGAGCTGCGTGCCTGTGTTGAAGGGCTTAAGCTGGCGATCCATTGGACTTTGCTTCCGATTCAGGTGGAAACAGATTGTGCCTCAGTGGTCCAGCTTCTGCAGGGTATCGGTAGAGATTTTTCTGTTCTAGCCAACATCATTCATGAAGCGAGGCATCTGCTGGTGGGTGAAAGGGTGATTTCTATTAAGAAAATATGTCGTAGCCAGAATTGCATTAGCCATCATCTTGCAAATACGGCTAGAGCTGATTTTCTTGCTGGATTTTGGTTGGGAGAGAGTTGTAATCTTATCTCACATTTATTAAGCGAGAACTTTATGAGTGAGTAATATATTTCTTTCCCCCCGCAAAAAAAAAAAAGGGGTACGTGTTGATGTGCATGTGTGTGTCTGGACTCTCTCTATAACTTGTACAAACTTGAACTATACTGTTTGCCCGTTATATTATTTTGTCGGCCGATTGTACAGGCCGGTTTTTATATGGCCCAAGTCCAAAGCCTGCCTTTTGGCTGCGTGACCACACTCATGTGATGATGTGATAAGTCTGCTAGCACTAGCAGACGCCTTCACGGACCAACACAAAAGTTACGACCCAAAAACAAACTCTCCGACCGAACGCAACAGCGCACTGCATGCCAACCGACCGACCGACCGAGCCCGGGCCGCGGGGTGGGCCAGGTGGCCATCCTTCCAGACGCTTCCGCCCCCCATCCCACCCACTGACGCGTGGGCCCCACACCCACGTGGGGGCCGCCGAGGAGGGCCATCGGTCGCCGCTTTGACCGGGGAGGACACCGTCACCCACTGACGCCGTGGGGCCCACACGTCAGTAGCCCCGTACTAGTACGTTTTTTGCATGCTTTGTCCGGGATGCGCGGCGCGAGGCGTGGCTCCACGTGTCCTCCTCCTCCTCCCCCACAGCCTACGTGTGCCTGCTCCGGTGATGTCCTGTGTCGCGGGTACGTGGCGGCCGGCGACCGGGCGCGCCCTCGATATATCAGGCCGCGCCCCCCCTCGCCGCCGCACTCGCCTGCCCCCACGGCGAGCAGCCAGATGCCAAGATCCTCCCCGCGGCTACTCCTCCCATGTCGGACGACCACAGCGGCGGCGGAGGCGAGCAGCGGCAATGCCGGCGAGGGTTCGCGGTGGACGTGGTGGAGCTCGGTGCGGCCCTGGCTCTGGCCGACATGGCCGGCGCCGCCGTCAAACCGGCCATGCAGCTGCAGCTGCAGCCGACCGCCGCTCAGGAGGAGGACGAGGAGATGGCGACCACGAGGCTGAGCCTTCAGCTCGGCAACAACGTCGGCAGCATCATCCAGTCCTCCTCCTGCTCCAGCAGCGGCTCCAGCGCCGGCCTCCCCGCGCCACCGCCGCCGCCGCCGCCGGCCACCGCCTACGGCACCAAGCCCCTCCACATGCTCACCGAGGTAACTGAAACTGAAGCCAATGACATCGCTCGCCTATCAAACTGAAACTGAAACTGAAACTGAAGCTGGTGAAATCGCCTAGCTGCAAATCTATCCTGCTTTAATTAATTTCTCCTACAAATTTGCAGGAGGAGAAGGAGGCGAAGCGGCTGCGGCGAGTGCTCGCCAACCGGGAATCCGCACGCCAAACCATACTCCGCCGTCAGGTGATCCGATCTGCTCATAAATAGTTGGAAATTGCACAAACTGTACTCCAAATTGCTGCGACTGTTGGGTGTCAATATAATCAGTGTTTCTCCTGGACTATCAATTTCAGGCTATTAGAGATGAACTGGCAAGAAAGGTCGCAGATCTGTCAACACAGAATGAGAGCATGAAGAAGGTGAGCGAATTAGACCTGACAAGATCAACAGTTGTATCTTTTATGTAGCTTAAGCTGGCAATTAACAGTAATGATGTTGTGTTTGGGGGTGCAGGAGAGGGAGACAGTGATGCAGGAGTACCTCTCACTGAAGGAGACAAACAAGCAGCTCAAAGAACAGGCACAGCATCATCTTTCGCTTTCCTTGTTCTAATTAATCTCTTAGTAGTATAATCTTCTTCTTTTTTTGTTCTCTTTTACTACAAAATTATTATTACTCCTACCATTCTGAGGCCAAAGAGAGCCCAAGAGAATCTACTCTACTCTACTCTACCATGTTCCAAATCCAAACCTCCAGTTACTTTAATCCCTAATCCCTTTTCTCTTTTACTTGTACTACAAATTAAGCTAAGTACCATTCTGAGTTAAGGCCAAATTAAAGAGAATCTACTAGCATGTTCCTCCATTTGCCACATGACTGCACTTTACTGCTGCTACTGGTCCTAGTAGTGGTCAAATCAATTTGGCCATTGCTGTACGGCTGTAGCTAGCTGCTGGCGAATTGGGAACTGAAAATGTTTTTATTGGATGCTCTGGCACTTGTGTAGTGCTGTGTATGTGCCACACTGACATCTGTAATGGATATAACCATTTTTTCTTCCTGTGTTTTGTGGTACACTGCTCCACTATCTGGCACCTTGTGCATGTCCAGATTCTTTTAGTTGTCGATGCGATGATGCAAAAAGCTCGCTTGAAATTATTTGTTTAATCATTGTCATGTGGGATCCAATGGTCCATCCTTGTTCCGCATGGGTGTTCTAGCCAGTTCAGTTTCATTTATGCGTGGGGAAAAAAAGAAAATAAAAAATTCTATGTGTGCTGGGTAATGAAGCATGTATGTGGCAAGCAGCAATAGAATACATACCTACTCTACTCTTATGTGATGTTTGTGTTAGAATAGGGGTTGAATATACGAGTTGGGATTGAAGTTGGAATAGGTATAATATCCCTCTAAAATAGAGACGGGGCACCACAATCACGGCGACTACAATGAGTGTTGGAATAGGTATAATATATAGTTAGAGAGTTGAATCCTGTGATAGGCTTGCTCTTTCTTAAATGGAGAGGAAAATAGAGACGGGGCACCACAATCACGGTGACTACAATGAGTGTTGGAATAGGTATAATATATTGTTGGAATAGGTATAATATATAGTTAGAGAGTTGAATCCGCTTGCTCTCTCTTAAATGGAGAGGGGGCACCATAATCATGGGGACTAGTGTAGACCCCTCTTCTTAAATAGAGGGGGCACCATAATCATGCTAACTAGTGTAGACACGCAGAGGCGACTATAATGTAGTGTAGACATAAGAAAAATGATGGCAGTGAAGTCATGGATCGTAGTGGTTAGGACTTATCTTGATTGGGAAGGAGCGTTCATAATCGGAGCTAGAAAGATTATGTTTACTTCGCTAATAAATATCGTGTGATTCTACGTCGTCATCTAGTGTGTATGTAGTGACACTCTAATGCTTGAAGGGATCGAGGAGGTTAGTCGTTGAGGAGGTTAGTCGTCGTTCTTTTATATCGACGAACGTTTATAACATTCGTCTGTGTAAACTATTTTGAAGGTCTAAGAACGCCAATTAGTCGAGATCAGCCTTTTGATGATAATGGTTGGTTAAAACGCAACATTCCCGAGTTCTTCGCGGATTTGAATTCATCCCTGCGGATGCGTTGCAAAATTTGGGAAATTCATGCGTTAGCAGTATAAACAAACACTGCTGTAATGAGACAAGAACCAAACCTGCAAGGCTGCAACAACGCCAACAGCAACTGTGCCTTCCAGCTTTGTCAGCCACTCTCCGCCGGAGCTGAGATCATCGAGGTGCAGCTCAAGCTGGGCCACCATGTAGGGGAAAAAGCGGTATTGAAATTTTACCGACATAGCGATACATGTTCACGTAAAATTAATATAATAATAATAAGAGAAATTTTATGGGGTTTGCATTTCAAAGGTATAGATTCCACGGTTCTCAGTCATATGTACTATGCTAAAGGTATTTAAGTATTGATATAGGTACTATGCTAAAGGAGAACCATAGGTACTATGCTAAAGGTATTTAAGTATTGATATAGGTACTTAAGGTATTTAAGTATTGATATAGATACTTAGGTATTAAGAGTAAAACATATAATTTTGCTAGTAGAGTGAAAAGGGTAGAATTTGTCCCCCAAATTATAATAGGTACCGTGTAGATAGGACCGTACGCATTAACATAACATGGTATCAGCGTTATGTGTTTTTATTTATGCCATTTTTCTCTTTTGCGTGGTTTCTTGTAGATTTACGTTGTGTTCGAGTTAAGTCGTTTATCGGCACTAAGATCAATCAAATATTGTCTCATGTTCAAACGCTCGACCATGCCAAAACCTTCTTCGACCGTGTCTCTCGTGGCTGCACCTCTTCAAACTCTAGAAGAACAATGTAGGAGATATTGTTTGTCCCTTATGAAGGGAATCTGTGAACTACATAAATAACTAATCAACTGTGTAAATAAACAAAGGATAACTTACGAATACGCTTGTCTAGCCGTCGATCGGCCGATCCTGTCTCCTCTTCAACCCTCAACCATATTGACGCTTCTCCCTCTGTCTCCCTTCGGTGAACAGGTTTAAACCTTAGAACACGCACGAAGCAAAAGGGAAAGAAGAAAGAAGACGCGAGTGTTACGTTCTAATCAGTCACTAAATCAACGAAGTAATCTAATTTACTTTTTTTTCCTACAATGATACCGAGATCTACGATGATATACCGATCAATGGTTTCGAAGTAATCTAATTTACTTTTTTTTTCTACAATGATACCGAGATCTACGATGATATACTGATCAATGGTTGGAGGTATTCAATTCACTAAAAAATACTCATGTTTTACTAGTTAATTACTCAATTGTCATTAGTTAATTACTCAATTGTCATCATGTTACAATAATTTTATTTTCTACCTTATCCTTCTCTTGATCAACAATACATATTATTCCACCTCCAAGTACCTCTAAATACCTCACAAACACCGTGAAAGATCTCAATAAGAATATATATCTTTATCGATCGTTGCTGGTTGTAAAATTTAGTTTTTTTTCTAATTTCTATCAGCGTTTTTATAAAATTAGTAAAAAGGAATTTATTAAAATTTAATTTTTTTAAATTTCTATGAGCGTTTTTATATAAAATTAATAAAAATTGATACTGTTTTCAACTTCCGACCGTCTTCGTCTCCGTGGCCAGTGAGCACGGCCATGGCCGCCGCGGCATTGGCATTAGTACGTTGCTAGCACATGAGGCAACCGCAAGCCATCAGTATTAAGTTGCATATATCGACCAGTTTAACTTAAAAGCAAAGCTTAAACTGATGAGAAAAGGTGGATAATCCACTTTATATTCCAATAGGTATACACTGTCCAGCGATAACGTCGCCGTCAATTAAATTGTGCCACCGGTTACAAACATGAAAAGCTTCTCGTAGACCTTGTTAAATCCCAAGAGAAATATTAAAACTGTGCCACCGGTTACAAACATGACAAACTTCTCGTAGACCTTGTTCCGTAAATCCCAAGAGAGAGATTAAAGGGCATTGAGGAAAATAATTCTACATTACCATAAAAATAAAATTAATTTTCTCTGTTTCATTCAATCTAAGGGGGAGAGATTAACGGACTGTCGTCAGCAAGAAGTTAGCGACGACAGTAAAGGCCAAGCCAGAGCAGGAGGAAGGAGACGATGAGAAAGCTGGGCCGTGTACTTAATTGGGCCTCAACCAGGCCAGGCCCATTTTAACCGCGTCTCTCCGTGGGCCCACATTAACTGCCCTGACAACACAGCCCACACGTGGCCGTGGGCCCCGACAGCCCAGTCCGACGTGTCACCGGATAGTTTCCAGAAACGTCTTCCTCCTCCTCCTCTCTCTCTCCTCCCCACTCCGCGCAGGCAGCTGCTTTGCTCTGTGCTCCCTTCTCGGGCCTCGGTTTGCTCAGATCCACCGCGTCGCGCCGTCGATCCGACGCCGATGCGGCCGCCGGCGCCGGCGACGACGGCAGGCGCGGGGGGGAAGGTGACGCCGAACCTGGCGATGGACGCGGAGGGGACGCGGCTGCTCAACCTCACCGTGCTGCAGCGCCTCGACCCCGCCGTCGAGGACATCCTCATCACCGCCGCCCACGTCACGCTCTACGACTTCAACATCGAGCTCAACCAGTGGGTGGGTGAAGCCATGCGCCGATCTGCTCGCCTCCCTCCGCTGGTGTCCCCGTCCATATGATCCGATCTGACGCCGTGTTTTTTTTTCTCTCTTCCTTGTCTCCCTTTTGGGTCTATGTGTGCAGAGCCGGAAGGACGTCGAGGGATCGCTGTTCGTGGTGAAGAGGTGAGGTGGGGGTGCTTTGGGCTTCGGGAATGGTGGTTTAGGGTTTGGATCGGGGTTTTTGCGTGTGTGCTGATTGAGATCTAACACTTTCTGGAACGCGTTGGATCGCGTGTAGGAACAAGCAGCCGAGGTTCCAGTTCATCGTCATGAACAGGCGTAACACCGGTATGTAGTTGATGAGTTTTTTTTTCCTGTTGCCCGTATTTCGTAGCACGCTTGTTGTTTAGAACTTTGGATATTGGACTGATTGAGCTGATCTGTAGTACCACTATGACCTGTGATCTCTGATCTGTAGTTCTGACACATATCCAGATATTAGCAGGCTAGTTCTTCTTAGGATTTTAATTTACTATAGGCTTTTGGAAAGAATAATCTGAAATTCTGCACCCAAATGGCATATATACGTAAATCAGCTATGATCAAGGTATATCTACATCTATGAGTAGCAGAGCATTTTATGATTTTGTAGAAGGTGTTTTTTTTTATAACCACAGTATTTAACACAGTTACGCAGATATCAGCTCAATACATCATAGTCTAGACAATGAACTGCAACATTCAATATTAATTAATTTGATTTGTATGCTTTTTAATGAATTTGATTTGTATGCTGGATTCCTCATGAAAAGATCTGTTTCTGTTGTTGTAGCCTGTAACAGATAATCCAAGATCTGGGCTGTGTATATCCCCTTGCAGATATAGAGGCCGGATTTCTATCCATTTTCTAAAAAAACAGATAATCTAAGATCTGTTTTTCTTGTCGTAACTCGTAACAGATAATCTCGTGGAGGATCTATTGAGTGACTTTGAATTTGAACTTCAGCCTCCGTATTTGTTATACCGAAATGCTGCACAAGAAGTAAACGGTATTTGGTTTTATAACCAACAAGACTGTGATGCTGTTGCAGGTGTTTTTGGAAGGTAAGGCCTTTTCTCTAATATCTCACCTGCGTGACATGTTTCAATCTGACTGGGTCATTTAGATTGGGCAAACAAGAAATGGACAGGGACAGATGAGAACCATCTAAGAATCGTGCTCCTTGCTATCTCCATTTATGCCATGAACTAATTTCGCTAGTTACTCTTTTGTGTAAAAGACATTTGTTTTTTTACTTTTGTTGTTTAGTATATTCACCAAATCGTAAATTAGTAGTTGCAAATGTGATCCTTTTTCTGATTCTAAATTATATTATGTCTAAGTACATACACTTTGACTGAAACTGTGGTTGAATTGATCTGTTTGGGTTCAGGATATTGAATGCTTACGCCAAAGTGCCTCCAAAGCCCAAAGTACCTTCCACAAAAAGGTTCCCATCTTTTGAGTTGAACTACACTTGCATTCTAAGCTTTACATTTAGCTATATATTGGAATTATACTGATTTCTGTTGGTGTACTGCAGTGAGTTTGAGGAATTGGAAGCTGTTCCTACATCCGCTGCTATAGATGGCCCCCTTGAACCTTCTTCGTCGTCCACTGTTCTAGTTTCTAATGCCCCTGATGAATCATTGACTGATTATTTCAGTGTATGTTCTCTCCTTTAAACTCCCTGCTATTGCATTCTACCTTTTATTTTTTTTCATGTTCATCAAATAATATACAATAGCTTGCCTCAGATCCTAGTAAATCTTTATTTGCATCTTGATTGCTACATTTGTACTAGTATATTGCTTCTTACCAGTCACACATGTATATATGTTTGTACTGTCAGTCTTGTCACAATATTGAGTTCTGTTCTGAACAAATCTGCAGGGCGCTGTTAATGTTGGGAATGTATCAATTACACCAATGGTTGGAAGAACTCATCAGCCTATCGAGTCTGTTGCATCCTCACACGTACCATTGATCATCCCATCTGCTGCTCCTACACATCAAATGGGTGTTCCTTCAGGGGCTGCGTCAGCTCCACCACTGCCCGTCATTGACACTAACGTTCATTCTAGCCACTCAACAAATCTTGTAACTCCAGCCTTTTTTGCACCTCCCTCATCGTCTTCTGCATCATTGGTGGCACCAGCTTCATCCTTTATGCCCACAGCATCACCTTTTCATCCAACTTCTGCCGATGCTCACCGTCCAGCATATGGACATGGTACACCCCTTCTTCAACCCCTTCCGCCGCCAACACCACCTGCATCACTTACCCCTGTACACAACGATGAGCCTGTTATTTCGAGGGATAAAGTTAAAGATGCTCTCCTGAGGCTTGTTCAGGTATGTTTCACATTGACAAACACATGGTTGAATAACCTTTTTCTTTATATATTTTTAACTCTTTTATCTCATGCCCAACAGAACGACGAATTCATCAATTTGCTCTATCAGGAGTTACAGAATGCACATGCGTAGACTGCTTACTCAGCCTTTATGGAGTGTCTGGCCTTGACGAGAGTTCACCTGTTCTTTCGTAGTTTTGTGTGCTTTAGTTCTCAAAACTTTATGTACAGCTTTGGCTTCTTTTTATATCGGATGTCCGCGAAGAGATTGTGCAGCTTTGTCTTGATGCATTATTGATGTAGAGTTTTTATAGCAATGGCTGGTAGTATTTCTTCCAAATGGTTGTACTTGTATAGTATTTTTGTTTCCTGTTGGAAACTCGAAATCGGAAGCTGGACTATGTGTGGCAACGTTAAAATACTGTCCATTTTGTGTGATATACTGCACAGTTGCCATTTAGATATTTGATATCACACATTTTTTTAGATCAAACTTATTTTTACACATTGATCAGTTCTAAAGATCAAATATATGTGGCCAGAGCGAGTATGAGTAGCTATTGCCTATTGGTGGATATACGTACCGTGGCAAACCCGTGGCACTTTGCTCCCTCGTCGAATCATCGTCATCCATCGATTGTTCCAGCTGTTACTCTTATGCCATTGCTCTACTTCTATTCTGCACAAGCTTGTTTCATCAGAAAGCTATTTCTTCTGTTTCACAATTTAAGTCATTTTAATATTTTTCATATTTATATTGATGTTAATAAATCAAAATAGATATATATGTCTAGATTTATTAACATCAATATAAACATAAAAAATGCTAGAATGACTTACATTGTTAAACGGAGGGAGTAGCTACAAGAACGTAGTAGTATGCACATGCTCGTTTGTTATCCCCCATCCTGTTGGCTGCGAGGCAGGTCACACCCGCTCGTAGTAAAATTTAATTGCTTCATTCGTTTTATATTATAAGACTTTTTAGCATGGCTCATATTTATATATATGTTAATAAATCTAGACATATATGTATGTCTAGATGAATGTGAACAATGTTAGGAAGTTTTATAACTTGAAACGGAGGTGGTACATATTTAAACATTTATGTTCTTGATTTTGTTTTGCAACTCAAAACAATTTGAATTCCAATATGTACACACTACGTTGTCACCGAAACCTACGCCACGTCAGAGTGCGCCGCGCGCCGGAGGGGACGCCGGCCGGCCGCAGCGCACGGCACGGTCACCGGAGCGTCAGCGTCGAGAGGACCCCGACGAACGCCGCCGCGGCGACGCCGGAGCAGAAGAAGTCGACGGCGCCGTCTCGCCTCGCCTTCTTCACCTTCCTCGCCGCCCTCCCCCTCGCGAACGCCTCGTACCGCCGCCACGCCGCCGCCTCCGCACCGCGGCCGTGCCTCGCGCCCTCCATGGCCGCCGCCACCGCGGCCAGCACGCCCCGCCCGCTGACGCCGCCGCCATCGCCGTCCTCCGCGCGCAGGCTCACCTCCCGGACGTGGCCGTGCCGGTCGTCGCATGTCACCGCCGCGTCGAGCGCGACGACGCCGCCGCCGAGCACCACGGTGAACCGCGCCACGGTCTCCCCGGCGAGCCACTCCCGGTCCACGGACACCGGACGCCGGCTCGAGGCGTTGACGGCGCGGCCGGTGGCGGGGTCGATGAGTATCCAGCTTAGCGTCAGCTCGGCCGGCGTGATCGGCGCCGGCGCCGAGAAGCCCTCCTGGACGAGCGCGTCGACGCGGAACGGCGAGCCCAAGAACCACTCCGACGAGGCGTCCGTCTCCACGACGCGCGACATGAGGCAGACTTCGCCGTGGTGCAGGTCGACGGCGGAGACGAGCCGGGCCGGGAGGAGGGAGGCCGACGACGGCACCAAGCCGCGGGCCTCCGCCGGGAGCGGGAACGCGTCGGCGAAGAGCGCCCGGTACCCTCCTCCGCCGGTGACGCCGCCGCATTCGTCTAGGCCGTCGACGTCACGCAGCGACGGCCACGTCGCGAGGCAGAGGCCGCGCCACGTCTCCGCGTCGGCGGCGAGCTCGCGGAAGGCGGAGCACGCGCAGCCGAGCGCGGCCAGGGAGGCGCCGTCGTCGAGCCGGCGTAGCACGAGGGAGAGCACGTCGCCCGGAATGTCCTCGATGGCCGTCGTCGTCGTCGCGCCCGCCACGGCGCCGTCGAGCGACACCGCCGCCGCGGAACAAACGCTCGCCATGGTCATCAGGTCAAGAAGATGCATGCCACTGTCGTGGATGTGCTTGGTTGGAAGCAACCATGTCTCGTCTATAAATACATGGAGCTCGATCGAGGTGGGTGAAGGGAGCGCGTGCGGGGATGAGATCGATCGATCACTCCAGATGGAAGGAAAGCGAAGGTCAACTCGTGTCTCGTCCATGGAGAAGAAGAAGAAGGAGACGACGGACACGGCGCGGCGGCGGCGGCAGTAGGGGTTTTGCGTTGGCGGGAAGCGAAGGAGAGAATTATTGCATGGTAACACACCGTTCGTTTCAAAATAAATTCATTTTTCACCGATCCGCACATACTCCCTCCAAATTTATAATAATTGATTTTTTAAACAAGGTTGAGATCAAACGGTCATAACTTTAACCACCAATAACTTCAAAAAAATTTAGTTTAAACGAACTATAACAATATATAAACATTTGTCTTTAAAAGTATTATAATAAAAGTAACCATACATTTATTTATTGTATATATTATAATAGAAAAATAAGGATAAAGATATAATTTGTAGACCGTGTTATTGTCCAAAACGTCAGTTAAAATAAAACTGGAGGGAGTAGTTGGTTATGTGTCGTGAAAACCAGCCATTCTAGTTTATGTTTTATAATCGGCATGTGTGCTCATATTTGGTGGTAAGTGATGTACTTCTCAATAGCGAAAAGTCTACGATAATTTCATCAATCTCAAAATATACTTGCCCATTTTTCAAATATACTCATAATTATAGAGTGTGCGTGGGTTTTTATATAGGTAAGTGTATGTGTGTTGTTAGCGTATGTATTTGAGTCTGTTTAGTTGGGGAAATGAAAATTTTTGGGTGTCACATCGGACGTTTGACCGGATGTCGGAAGGGGTTTTCGGACACGAATGAGAAAACTAATTTTATAACTCGCTTGGAAACCGCGAGACGAATCTTTTGAGCCCAATTAATCCGTCATTAGCATATGTGGGTTACTGTAACACTTATGGCTAATCATGGACTAATTAGGTTTAAAAGATTCGTCTCGCGATTTTTTCCTTAACTGTGCAATTAGTTTTTATTTTTATCTATATTTAATGATCCATGTATGTATTAAAAGATTCGATGTGACGTTTTTTAAAAAAAAATTATGAACTAAACGGGGTCTTATATTAAAAAACAAAAAGGAGCAAATGGAAAAGATCCTCAATTGAAAGGACTCGTGGGCGTGGCACATCCTAGATGTTTCAGTCGTGCCGTGTATCATTCCTGAAAACCGAGAATGCTTTGATTTAGACAAATCATGTAGTAGTAGATAGAGATGATTAGATGGTGGATGCCGATCGATATTTTCATGGTCCCGGCCGTCTCCATTAATTAATGGCGGCCAGTAGTTTGGGCTAAGAACTTGGGTTTCTGTTGGCAGATGAACGTACGTAGGTACCGCGTGCGAACACAGTTCGCCGCCGCGCACACGGTTTGCTTCTGCTGGAGGGCTTGTTTGATTTCGAGAAAACCCCAAAAAAAAAGATATCTAAGAATTAATTAATTCATATGAGGTGTTATTTGTAGTACAGAAAATCAATTTTTTCTCTCTTTTTTTAAGTTGCGGAGAAAAAACATATGGAATTTTTCATTCACTCAAATATATTGAAAAATTGCTATAAATTAAAATGTGCATGTATTTCCGTTTCTCTAAATTTTCTATTCTTATGGTTAAAAATTCCTTTAAATCGAACTAGAAAGGTAATGTGAGTGAAATTTTATTATGAATATTTATGTGCAGGGTTTTTTATTGAAATATTTTTATTATATTCTAAACTAAAATTAAACTTATTTTGTATTCTTTGAACGCTGGTATTTTCTTATAATTACTCTTTCAACATATAAATTATAAAATAAAATTATTTGAGATCATGTGGTTTTGAATTGCTAAGAACATATTGTGTCGAAACTATGGAGGTGGCCCCTTATCTCGAAAAAAAGGAGGTTGTTGCTATCAGAAAATTTAGGGAATTTTAACTTGCTAGATTGATACCTTACAACCCAAAACAAATCAAATAATATATTTTTTTGTTTGATTGTATTTTAAAATTTTATATTTTTCATTCTAATAGTCCTCATAAATATATTTGAATTTTTATATTAAGTATGTGTTTTAAATCCAACAACAAAGTATCAAGGTCAATTTGTATAGGTAAGTAGCCCTCATATGTATGTTAAGAGAAATTAATTCAATTGGTAGAAAGTTGTTAGATGCCTAACGTGATATAAGTAATAGATGGAGATCCATTTGTGTTTTTCCCATATAGATAATTTTAATATTAATTGTCTAGGAGATAAAAAAACAGATAGAAAAGAATGGCGCACGTTGTACATTACGGGCAGGGAGGGAGGGAGGTTTGGGATGTTTTTTCTAAATGATTAATACAACAACCTAAATTAATATGTCAGATGTTTATGTCGAAACCGATGGTTGGATGCTTTGTTTTCTTATCAGAATTTTTAGGATTTTCTTTGATTTAAGAGAACAACGTAACATCTTAAGAGCGTTTACAAGATGTGTAATGGACTTTTAATACCACATGCTGTAAAGGAGGAGGGAGAGGGTTTGGGGTGTTCTTTTTTTTTTAAAAAAAATAGATCTAATGACCTAAAATAATGTTTCATTCGATTGAAAATAATGTGTCCATCGATTTATGTCTAATCCTATGGTTGGATGTTGTTTCCCAAAATTTCTAAGAATTTTCTATAATTTAAGAATTTCATATACCAGCTTAGAGTTTTTCTTATTAGAAAAACTAACAAATCGATAGTCTAATGCTTTGTTATTTTTAATATTTTCTAGTATTTTATTTAATTTAATAGCATCGTATAGCATCTTAAAAGTGTTTGTAGCATGTTTAGAATGACAGATCAGGAGCTGCTAGACCTAGTGGGTGGAGATATGTGGTATTTTAATGCAAAAATAATATTAATTTTAATTTCTCATGAAGAAAGCTTGTTGGTATGTACTTGACAGGGAGGTTGTGGATGTGTGTGTTTTAAAAGAAAAAAACGATCTAACCTTCGAAAATGAAATAATAGATTCACCAATTTAATTGAAAATCGATGTGCGAATTAGAGTATCACTTGACAATTTAGGAGCGTTTGTAAGGTGTTACTTGGCGGCTTAGAAATATTTATAGGCTGTTTCATGGACTTTTAGTATATAATAGTATTTTTTCTAAAATTTCTAAGATTTTCTTTAATTTAAGAATGTCATATAGTAGCTTAGAGGTGTTTATAAAATGTTTAATGGATTTTACCACCGCACGGATTTTTTATTAAAAAATATATAACAACCTAAATGCATCAATTTAAGTAGAAACTGGTGGTCGATTGCTTTGTATTTTTTTCTAGTACTTTCTCCAATTTAATAGCACCACGTAGTGATTTAGAAGTGTTCATATGATTTTTAAAGTGACGAAGGGAGAGATGCTAGACCTAGTAGTTGGTCTATTTGTGATTTTCTTTTTGAATTGTAAAAGTAATTTTTATTTTAGTCTTCTTAAAATAGAAAATAAGGAAGGAAAAGATGGATTTACATATAGTAAGTACGTTCGTCAGTATAATCTAAAACTATTACGTACTTTTGTACGTTGGTTTGGATGTTGGCTCCGGATGTTTTTTTTTATAAAATAGATCTAACCATCTAAAACAATGGGTCCACTAATTTAAGTAAAAATAGATGGTTGGGTTTCTCTTATTTATTAGGTGTCATTTGGCGACTTTTGAGTGTTTATAGGGTGCCACTTGATGGTTTGGAATCGTTTATAGGAAGTTTGATGGACTTTTAGTTTAATACTCCCTCCGTATTGTGGGACGGAGGAGTATATATAATATATAATAGATAGATAATAGATAATAGAAATAGATAGACAGATAGATAATACAGTAGATAGTTTTTTTTCTTGCTATGAATAGTACTACCGAAGCTTTATTTCCTTTTCAATCTCAAGTACGTACTTATGTTTGTATATGTACTTATGTTTGTATATGTACTTATGTTTTTTTAACAGTTAGTATATATACATCTAATTTAATGGTCTATAATGACGATCCACCAATTTAAATGAAAATCAATGCTGAGATTATACAGTACCACGTAGCGGCCTAACAACATTTGTTGGAGCGCCACATGGTGATTTATGAGTGTTTGTAAGATCACAAATTAAATATATCATTTATTTTTTTTAAAAGATGAACAATTAAAGATGATTGATTTGATATTTGATATTTATATTGTAGATCTAGTTTTAACACCGCATGTGTATATTTATGAAGTAATATATTTCATCTTTATACTGTAGACCGTCGATTTTTCAATGGCCCTAAGTATTTATGTTTATGTTTTATTTTGGCTTTATCTTTATAGTAAGTACGTGCATATTTTTTTTTCTTCCGGCAAACATTATGTACATGAGAAAGATATTATATTATATAAAACAACATGTCCATTAATTTAAAAATCAATAACACATAAATAAATTAATGGATCCATCAAGTGAAAACCGACATTAAAATTAGTTCAACTGCATGTATATATTTGTGGGATAATATATTTTATCTTTATATTGTAGATATTTGCTTGTTGACAGTACTATACATGTATGTTTTATTTTGGTTGTCGTATCTCGTATGTACGTCCATACGTTCTGTTCCTTCGGCAGGCAAACAGTACGGAGGAGAAAGATATTATATATACATAGATATAATCTATTAGCATAAAATAATGAGTATGTATATATCTAATCTAACGGTATAAAATAATGGTTCCATCAATTTAAATGAAAATTAACAGTGAGATTAGACTATGCCACATGACGATCTAGGATTGTAGAATTGCCACGTTACAGTTTGGGAGCGTTTGTAGAAAGTTTAATGGACTTTTAGTATATAATAGATAAGCTTGTCAGCACTGCGCCTCTGCTCTGTACATACGCAGCAGAAATATTAGCGTGTGGTATTTCCGTTCCCGTGAATAACTCACACGTGTGGTGTGTTTTATATCTCCTTAATTCAACTCCACCACGTGCTAATCACGTCCGTGCTGTTTAATAAGTACGGCTAGCTAGCTGCCTGCTTGCTAGGCCATGCCGGCAAGCAATGACAATTTTGGGTTAACGATCTATAACCTAACTAATATGGTCAGTTCCAGACCGTTCAAAAAAAAAAGGTCAGTTCCAAGCTTATCAAATTCATTTCCATTACTTCTTAAAAAAATCATTTCCGTTAGTATTGGCCTGAATGGCCAGTGCTACTGCTATTTTAACATCTAAAACAATATGCAGCTAGCGATGTGTACTGTTCGATCTTGTCCAAATACCAATCAATTCGGATCTTTCCGGTTAATTTCCTACTGATATTTTATCGAATCTGTATACCACTCGTTCATCCATTGAATTTGTCTTACTCGATTATTAAGTTATGCTCAGCTATAAACTCATTTATCTATGTTATATTTTTTGCATTCTTTTAATATAACAATGACATGTGAGATTTTGGTGAAATATTGTACAGTGATATACATTCTGTTTTTAAGGGCATATTTGATAGGGATCCAGCTTCAACTCAATATCTCCATCCCGCTTGGAATTAGAACCTAGCCAAGCAGTACATTCTGTTTTTAAGGGCATATTTGGTAGGGATCTAGCTTCAACTCAATATCTCCATCCCGCTTGAAATTAGAACCTGGCCAAGCAGTTTCAACTTCACCTCAAAAGAGAGTGGATTGGGCTAAATTGATTTTTGAAAAATGAATTAGAGAGTTAACGGCTTTGTTCTTCTAGAGTTATTTTGAAAGTTTGAGCTAGCTCTACTAAACAATCCCTAAAGCTTTGGATGGTACACCGATATCGTTCGGTACCAAAACATTCTACTACATGTTTCCAGAGACCGTCAGATTGGAATTGACAAGCTTGTCCGTCCGCAAGAAGAGAAACATGCTAAGCCAGGTTGAAATAAATGAAATGGCACATGATGCATGACCTGATGCTTCACTTGCTTGTAGGGTTTAATTGAATATTACATGGCATAAAGCTAACCAATAGCTTGAAAAAAAAATCCAAGCAATACTATTTCTAAATCATATTTTTAGATCAAATATTTGGAAAAAAAGGTTTTGAAGAAATCATATTTTCTAATGTATGTCACGAATAATCTACTCGATAATCCATATAATCTGGTTTTAGCTAATTCAAACAGGACTTTGTGATGCTTTCCCTGTGTAAGATCGATCGAGATGTTTATCGATCTGTGATGCTCTTCCCTTCATTGATTTGTTCAACAAAAAAAAAAGATTTAGTGGACTAATTACAGGATTGCACCTTTCATTCACAGATAGGACTACCTCCATCCCAAAGAAACCTAAAATGAGATCTAATACATTCTAATACTACAAATTTGAAGGTTGAAACAGAGAAAATAATACTAAACAACCTAAATTCCTAGAATGCCTTCTTTTTTTTTTGGACGGAGTATTATTCATTCAAGACGATCCGTTCCTGGGCCGTTGCCTCGTACGTGGCGGCGACGTTGGGCCTGGGCTGTCTGATGAATGCGGAGTAGGCAACGGGGCCGGCCTATCACCAAGGACCGAACTTTTTTCGTTTTTAGATTTTTTTTAATATTTACAGAAATAATCTATGGACCAAAAAAATTGCAGAAATAGCCCCTGCCGCCCTAATGGTGGGCGGCAAGCTGACGTGGCAGACGGTGGGTCGACCGCGCCGTCTGCCGCCGTCGGCCAAAATTGCGATTAGGCCCTTGCCGCCCGTACAGAGGGCGGCAAGGGGCTAATTGCAATTTTGGCCGCCCATAAAGAGCTTGCGGCCGTACTTTTTTCATCTGGGTCCCTTGCCGCCCTCTATTGGGACGGCAAGGGACCCAGATGAAAAAGTACGGCCAAAAGATTTTTCTATGTTATGTTAATAATAAATAAAGAAGTATTTATTGGTAAAACTTGTTAATATTGTTATAAAAATGTATTGAAGTTGGTTGTTGCGCAATTTCATATGTTAAGTGAGGTATTATTTTGTACCTTATTCGACGTATTAGTACTCGGATAATTTATATAGGCCTATCGCAGTCTGGGTCGTAGAAACATTATGTGGACTTAAACAAGGAGAATTATGTAACATGAAGAAATAGTAGTACAATTTGAACATGATACAACTATTTGCATTGCGGTTACATAGATGATATTAGATTCGAACTAGGAGGGAGGTAGTGCAATAGTTGAACACAACGACGATGTAGTAATGGGACAAGGAAGCATGACAGTAGAAATTTCAATATGCCAAGTTGTCCGATAATAGCTAACCCCTACGTGAGGATCCCTCTCCTCTCTCAAACCGCGCTTTAGTAACCCTGTATTGCTCTGGTAGTTCAAGCTGCACAACACGGCTAGGTGGAGTTAGAACCCTTCTGGTGTCTATCCATTCTCAGTATTGACATCTCCTTGGTGGTTCCTGGGAGGAAAGAATAGATGTAAAGCAAGCAAAGTTAGTAAATGTTGTGAGAAAATAAGGATTCATGTAATCAAAATATTCTTACCATGAAATCGTCGTTAAGAATATTTGGACAAACAAAGAACCTTCGACCCAATGTTGTAGGATTTATGGAACGAAGAACCTGATAACGCTCACCACACCTGCATCTTGGACGGGCTTCCCATGGAGGGAGTGCCGTAGTTAGCACCCGCCAGTCGCTCTGTTGTTCACGACATTGTCGTTCATAAGCCGCTTTTCTCTGTAAGTATTGCTCAGTACTTTCGGATGCGAAATACCAGCGACCTTCTTGTAAACAAGTGGTTAGGTCAAGAACGGGATTTTCTGTATCGACCCACTCGATGTATGCGCAAGCCGTAGTGCGGGTCTGCCGAATAGAGTAGTGTTACGAAGAATAAAGCGATTGCCCATACGGAATGAATAAGCATGTGCAGATAATAAAATACCTCACGGTCATAGTTAGGGCACCTAAAAAAGCGCCTTCCTCGAATATCAGGATTCCTCGAAGCCATTAGTTGGCATCGATCACCGCATAGGCAGAGAGGACGCTGGCACCAAGGTGGTAGTAGGTATACACAAGGATCGCTACGCCAGTTTGGATCCTCAACACCTCGGCGTCTAGCCATTGACGAAAGCCGGTCGGATTTGTAATGAAGCAAGTGGGGAAGAGAGTACTGAATGTGACTGAGTTCTGAAAGATTGTGAGGCCTCACTCGTTAAGGCGACTTATATAGGCGCAAAAAATCGAGTGATACCCCTGACATGTGAACGTGGTGGGGTATGGTGGGTACGCCTGATTGGCGCCGAAAGATACATGCATGATCGGCGCCGAAAGTTACATTGGTCATATGCGCCAAATGGCGGGCAAATACTCGTATCACACGCGAATAAAGGAGGCTGCATCGGTGCGGCAGAAAGTAGTCGTGCATGCGCCGAAAGGTATCGTGCATGCGCCGAAAGGTATCGTGCACATATAACAACAACGTAGTCATTACACAAGCATACAGTACTGGAAAGTGAAGCAAGTAAACAAAGAGAAGACTGCTCTACTGGCCCTGCCCCGCGCCGCGACCACGCTTGGTCCTCCGGGCCTGTGCTCGCACGTGGTCCTGGGAGTAGGTGAAACGATCTGGTGGCACAGCACGGGTAGCACGAGTGTCCCGCGGAGGAGTGGCCTGCGCCTGGTCCTGCGTCTGCACCGGCGGTGCGCCTCCCAGCTGTGAGGGGCCGATGACGTCCTCTGTCGAGCCTGAAGCGAAGTCGAAGTCAGTGATGTCGAAGAGGAAGGTGGAAGGCAACAAGTGGTCCGACGAGGACCCAGCATGGTCCAGTGGTGGACCCTGACTCGACGTGCCAGCTGCCTGTGACGAAGTCCCGGTGTACTGCCAGAACTGCGCTGAGTGCGAGGTCGACACAGCTGCCTGAGACGCTGACCCTGCAGCCTGGGAGAAGTGGGCGGCCTGCGTCATAGCGAACTAGGCGAAACCTACACATCGACAACGGGACCCTTGTAAGCTAAGACATAAAATGTATGTAAATTGATTGTCGAAGTAATGTTGTTTTTTTAAGTACCTGTGGGGGGCACAACAGAAGGCCTAGCCGAGGAAGGCGGGGTGCTGAACGGTGCACGAAACCCTGAAGCAATCGGCAAGTGAAACGACTCACTTATATGTGCGAGGCATGTACAGAAATAGTAATAAAAATACTTACCTCCGTGCGGAGGGGGAGTCGGCCTAGGAACGTGCGCAGCTGGACGGGGACCAGTCGGTACGGGTGGCCGCTGTACAGCTGCGTCTGCCCGAGCAACGTCGTCTGCACGACAGGTGAGCACTCGGAGAATCGAGCGCATCGACCCCACCATCCGCGTGTACGTCGTCAGGTGCTCCTCTACGGGTACCGGAATCCCCGCGCCTAAACGTTGGATCGTCGTTGAACCGTCAACGACGACCCGGTTGATGTCGTCGACCTGCATGGTTAATTTGTTCGTAAATATTCGTAAAATTTGACGAAGAGAAAGACATGAAAACATAAAGGAATGGTGCGATGCAAGGTACTCACAGCACGAGCGAAGTCCTGGTTGCGGTGCCTGGCATAGAGGTCTCTAGTGCTCGCAACGTGGGGCTGCTGCTCCAAGGGAGCGAAGGTGACCCTAGTACGGGTACGTGGCTGGTACCAGCGTAGGTAGGCCTGGTACGACTCCTCAGTGTGTGGCTCTCCCTCGTGGTCCACGACCTCCTCGGTTGCGAGCAACCAGTCCTCAACAAAAGTCGCCAGCTGACTGCTGACCCTTGCGCGAGTACCTGCGAATTAATGTGTAATATTAGTGTAAAACGACAGATGTTACAAATTATTGTGAACAGGCAGATTTTAATGCAACAACGGAAAGCGTAGTGCAAGATCTTACTGGTGAACAGCAGCTGGGACAGTGGTCGGAAACGGTACTGGAAAGGGCTGACGGAAGCCGAACTGCCGCATCACGCGGAAAGGGGCATGAGGCTCAACGCAGATGTCGAAGACCATCGGAACCGTAGTCATCCAGTACGCCTGGTCCCTGGTGCAGAGTGTGGACAGACCCAACGGCGCACGAGCCTGGGTAGCTGTGGCACTGTAGGGCTCCCACACGACGTCAGTCGGCAGAAGGCGGTCGAACTCCATAACAAACTCAGGATACGACCGCCTAACCTGGACGTGAGCCCATCGGCGCTGCAATAGGAGACGATCGATGTGATGTACAATGAACTTAGCAATTAACTTAACAATACGATAAGATCGATGCAACGTACCTGACGACGGCACCACAGAGTACCCATCGTAGGGTAGTCGACCTCTGGTCGCTCCTCGTACAGTGACTCCTCGTACGCGTGCTGGTCCACCTCAGGGCGGCCGATCGCAATCTTCTCAGCTGCCCAGATAGAAAGAAAGAGAGGGCACCCACCAAAGGTCGCGCTGGGATCCGTCTTCGTGCAAGACTCACAAAGTGCACGGTACAGAGCCGCCAACAACGCGGAACCCCAGCTCCACTGAGGCACCTCACCTACCGCGGCGTCGGCGATGCTCCTGGCGTAGTGCACGAGTCCCTTGTCGACCGCGTGCCCGTGACCGCCACAGAACATCACCCAGCCAAAAAGCCAGAGTAAGTACGCCTCCAAACATCGGCTGTAGGAGTACTCGTCGGCCTCCGCCTGTAGCTGCTCAACCTGCAAGCCGTCGATAAAATGTTAGGCACCTTAACTGCGGACTAAATATGTAATACGATTGTCATTTCGGTACAAAAACACTCACGGTGAACTGAAGCAGCCACCTCTTCGTAGGTCCGGTGTTGCGGTGGTGTGCCAACGGCTCGAACGGGAGGTGCGGTGCGCGCTGTACTAGTGTGAAACGTGCCGCCAGATCGTCCTGCCAGTCCACAGCCGTGGTCACTGGCCCAACAGCGTCTCCCGCGAGCGGTAGCCCCAACAAGTACGATACGTCCTGTAGGGTAGGGGCTACCTCACCGCACGGCAAGTGAAAAGTGTGCGTCTCTGGCCTCCATCGATCGACCAAAGCTGCTAGGAGGGACCTGTCCACAGTCCATCGTCTGGCCGGGTCCGCGTCGCCGGCCGCAGCCTCCACCAGCCGACACATCGGTAGGAGGCCGGCCTCACGTAGCCTGCAATAACAAATTAATATGTCATTATAAAAAATATTACAGTGCAACTAACTTATAGTAAAACACTGTTCGTACCTCTCGACAAAGGAGTCGTGAACTGTGAGTAGCTCACCGCACGTCCGTGCCCGGAACGTCCCAAGCTGAGCCCCCTGCACCGCAGTAAGGTGAGACCGGTGTCGGTGATCTATCGCCGGGTCCAACAACTGAGGTGTATCCTGACGTGCCATCTCTGAAAAATATAGTGTTTCGTGTTAGAACAATTCAAAAAATAGTACTGTAAAACAAAAGATAACTTGCAAAATTATGAAATAGTAATAAAATTATGAGATTAATTATGTACAACAAGAGTACAGGCTATTTAAATATAGCAAACGTTACTAATGGTACATAACGATGACGTGCAATTTAACATATATGTAGAGTTCAATAATATAACATAACATTACGTGTCGAAGTCCGACATACATCAGCATACCTAAAGACGTTAGGCGCCTTAGTCCGACGTTACATCACGAGACCTAAAGACATGACATGCCGAAGTCTGACATTACATGACGAAACATAAACACATCGATAAGTTCGAAACGAATTACAAGCAAATCCACATGCCGACATAGAACATAAGAACTACACCACGTAGCCAGACGCGGCACGACGACGCCTAGGACGTGGTCGAGTGGAGGTAGTGCCTTCACCCTTTAGGGCGAGCTCCATCTGCTACTGATCCTAATAGTCTTGCCTCCGCCGCACTTGGTTTCTCCTTGTCTTTAGGACAATGCTTGTAGGTGTGCCCATGTTCATCGCATTTGCTGCAACGCTTCACCATGCCAGCCTCCGACTCGTCCATATCGTTGCGGATGCGATGAGTCCTCCTCCTTCTAGCCTTGCCTCGGAGTTTCGATGGGTCAGGAATATTGAGTACTTCATCGTTAGTCTCTGTGAACTCCCCAGCTATGCCGAACCCATAAATCTCGCCGCTCCATGTATGATATATTGCTTGCTTACTGAAGTACTGTGACACATATACTGCATCTGGTATGCCACACTCCGCTGCAGCAGCAATGACATGGGTGCATGGCCTGTGGAGCAGCTTCGGCTTTGCACAAGAGCAATGACATGTGCCGTCGGCTTTGAGAACACACTCCTGCTTCACTCTCTTGCGGTAGATACCCCTGCCTGCCTTATCTTGACATAGTATCTCAAACCTGTGCTGTTGGGTACCTTGCACTAGAGCTCGATGTTTCAT
Source organism: Oryza sativa Japonica Group (assembly GCF_034140825.1). Lineage (NCBI taxonomy): Eukaryota > Viridiplantae > Streptophyta > Magnoliopsida > Poales > Poaceae > Oryza > Oryza sativa. Next base: position 2,824,255 of record NC_089046.1, read on the forward strand.
GGCCTTTTTACGCAACTCCTCTAGCTTTTTCTGCATGAAAGCTCCAAACAAAATGCTGTTGTTCGGCATAGAGGGAAGAACTGCCTGGAACCGATCCCTAAAATACCTGCATGTCCCATGTAAAATGAACTCTACTATGCCAACTAGTGGCAGTCCACGGACACCGCGCATCACCCAGTTGTAAATTTCTGCCAAATTTGTTGTCATTATTCCATATCTAGCACCACCTGTGTCATACGCCTTGGCCCATTTCTCTTTTGGTTCATGCAGAATCCACTGAGAAAGTTTTCGAATCTCCAATCCAGTTCTTCTAACCAATGTTGGACTATCCATTGGGAGAGGTCCAAGAGCTTGAGGAGGGTCAGCAACGGCGGTCGATGGAGCCGCTGCACGCTGATCACTGCATTTGGCTGTCAACTCATCTAATCTCTTCCAAAGCTCATTGAATTTTTTCTCCTGGTTCTGATTGCACAGCCTCTTGAACATGTTCATGAGCTCCTTGTTCTTGAATTGCTTGAAGAAATTAGCTCCCATATGACGCATGCACCACCTACTCTGTACATCTTCCCAAACACTGGGGTATCCTCGTTCCATACTCCCAAACTGCAACTCTCCTATCGCTCGCAGAATGCCAGCGTGCCTATCATGTATCAGGCATACATTTGGCCTCATACCAACAACTTTTGTTTTAACCAATTTCAGGAACCAGTACCAGCTGTCGGTATTCTCACTCTCAACAAAAGCAAATGCCAAGGGCAATACCTGATTGTTCCCATCTACCCCTATTGCTGTTAGTATCTGGCCCCGATACTTTCCTGTCAAGAATGTCCCATCAATGCAGAGAACAGGACGACAGTTCACGAATGCCATCTTGCATGCATGTAGAGCTAAGAACGCCCTTTGCAGCACACTCTTGCCAGGATGTTCAATTGAGGGGAATTTCTTCACTTCGTAAGAGCTCCCAGGGTTTCTTTCCTCGATAACACCAAGCAGGCGTGGCAAATTGTCATACAAGGCTTCGTAAGTTCCAAATCTCATCTCTATTATTTTCTGTTTGGCCCTCTAGGCCTTGGCATAGCTAATAGTATACTTGTATGTCTCTTCAATGTGTCGGATTATTGACCTTGGTTCATATGTGAGATTATCGATGACATGCGCATACATCTCAGATGCAACAAATGCACATGTAATGTTCCTGTGGTATTTCTGAACAGCAGGTAGAAAACATGTATGCTTGGTAACAACTGACACTGTCCAATAATCCTTCCATTTCCCCTTATACGCGTGCACTCTCCAGGGACAACCATCTTTTTCCTTAACACACCGAACTTCATATTGCGACCGGTTCGACTTGGCAACCCAAAACTCTCTATGAAGTGACACTGCAAAATGTTTTACCGCCTCCTTCATATCTTCTGCTCTACTATAAATCGCTCGCTGAATAACCTCATTTTCTTTGTACTCCCATCTCACACTATCCTCTTCAGAGACGATCAGCCCAGAAAAATCCTCACTAGCCCATTCTGCTGGATTAATATCTGTCTCATCATCTGACGAATCACCTTCCTCTACACGCTCATTGTCAGAATCCTCCCTCTCCATTTCATCCACAATGGCACCGACAGTCTCCCCCTCGTCGGCCACTCCACCTGGTTGAATGCCCACTGGAGCTACTACGCCCCCGTCCTCTCGTGCGTTGACCTCCTCCACAGAAGTCTCGTTTACTTCAGCACTTGGTCCCTCGCTATCATCCATGTTCGTGTGCACACCTGGATCCTTCGGGTGAACAAACGGAACCAAAGCTAGAGGCCACCCGCGTTGCAATGCATTTTCCAAATACCATCTCCACACTCGAGAGTTTTGAACTGGCATTAGTTCCCAATAAAAACCCTCAGTTGCCCGACTTACTATAACATTGATTGTTATGTCACTTGTCTGTGGATCAACTCTCAAGCCCCTCATTAACCATCCGTTTATAGAAGGTACACTCCTCTCAGCCGGTCTATCAATTCCCCTTTCTGATACAATAAAATCTGACAGATCTACCCCAGTTGGCCCGTAACGGACGTTTCCTGGTCCATGGTAAACTTGGAATATTTGTTTGTTCGACATATCTGTCAACGAAATAACTAGATCATATTACTCTTTCATGCAATAAACATCTACAACGTAATATCTTCTTGTGTAAGCCAATGCAACGGTAATGTATTAATTCCAAACTAGCAGATCTACGTAGTTACCGATATCTACAATACGCACTTCTAGATTAGTACAACTAAAACCCTAAAAATATAATGCATTTATTCAAACAAATTTTTAAAGAATACACACTATTTAACTCAATAGTCACATATAGGATCTATGAATATTACCTGAAATCGGCGTCTGAATCCGGCAGGGCTTCGCCCCTTCTTCTCTTCTCCTCCCCTCTCTTCTTTTTTTTTCACTGGAATTGAGGAGAGAAGAATGAGGGCTGGGGGCTGGGCAGCAGGCCTTTTATAGGCAGCGAGGCCTGCCGCCCGGCCAGAGGGCGGCAAGGGGCCGCCTGCAAAATAGCCGGCCCCGACTGGCTTTTTTGCATTCGGGCCCCTTGCCGCCCCACCAGAGGGCGGCAAGGGTTTTCTTGCAAAAAAATCCTCCCTCCGTCACCGCCCGTTCCTCCCCCGTTTGCCACGTCAGCTTGCCGCCCCAGAGGTGGGCGGCAGGGGCTATTTCTACAATTTTTTTGGTCGATAGATTATTTCTGTAAATATTAAAAAAAATAAATCTAAAACCGAAAAAAATTCCCAAGGACCATCGATGCATGGGCCGCTTTGTCAACCGCGCACAAGCAGGAACATATGGGCCGTTGAATTATGGAACTACACTTTGCTTGCACCGGCCTAATAGTCTAATAATGTTCTTTCTGGGATCATCTATAAAAAAAATGATTTTGCTATATCTCACTCGAAAGATTTTTTTCTTATCGCTCACTTGATTTTCTCACTCAAATTTACAGTTTATTTTTTTGTAAGTTACAGTATAATTTTTGAATCTTTGCATAAAAATTTTGAAATTTATATTCGATTTGGTCTTTTTCTTGATGATATGGTAATTTAGTGTCGATTATTGTGTTTTTAGTTGCTTTTTACTTTTTACTGTGTCTATTGGATTTTAATATAAAGATTACAAATCTGTGTGATATGTTCATAAAAATATTTTGAAAGATGCATAGGTACTCCCTAAAAAATTGTCTCATTCCGTCAAAAAAAAATTGTCTCATCACAATGACAGTCAAATAGCAATGCCCAATGGCCATGCTGGCGTGAACTTTCTCCCTTTTTTTAACCCATCTTCGGCCTCTGCACTATATATAGCTGGCTTTAGTAACATTGTAACTATGGGGCAATTTCGATGATTGTGATATAATTGGTCACAAGTCACAACTCACAACATACTACTGTGTATGTAACTTTATGTCCACTATAGACCATCTACAATGTGGTGGCTCATTGATGATTTATGTCCACCCATGATAAACAGGACACGTATACCAAGTTAGTACCAACTAGGAATATTTTTTGAACATAGCACGTATGCATATTCTACCTATATGACTACATCTGAGAGAACATACCAGTATATCTTAATTAAGATAGATAAACTATTAAAATAATAACTAACCATAAATATATACAAGCATCCATAGGCTTTATTTCTGAGTGAGCATTCCACCAATTTTTAAAGTAATGCTCATCGTTTAGGCCGGTGAGTGACATTTTTGTTCACTGCGCATTCACCTTTGGGGTTCTTCGCATCTAGGTAGTACCAGGACCCTTGTGCCCCGGACTGCACTGCCCGCCCTATGACCCAAAACTAAAAATGAGCCTTGCGACGAGACGTGGACATTCCTCATGCTGCGGTTCCCTCCGGTCCGTTCCCGGGTTGGGTTAGGGGAAGATCCGAGCGATTGCCTTCACGGACGCGGATCGAGTATCAAAGAAATTAATAAGCAATGGAAAATAATAAAAAAACCCAGAGGTTTGGAAAATGTTGTGTGTCCTGTAGTGTAGAGCAGCATAAATCATTTGGACAAGATCAGGGAAGTACTGATCGGTCGATCGATGGTTGCATGGTCCCTTCCAACCAGGCTTGGACCCCTTCTTTGGAGGAAAAAGACGATTTGCTGTTCACCAATGTGCTCATCAAGCTAGCTAGCTTTGTGGGGGTTCCATAGCTGGCTAATGGTCGGTAGAGCATCAATTTTTGTTTCAAAAAATGGCTAAAGTTAGCCTAGTAACTTAACTGTCCTAAAAGTGGCAGAAAGCTATATATACAACTAGTGATAATATTATATTGTAATTAAGCTGATATGATCTACACAAAAAGTGTGGCTGATATCTTTCATCAATTATCATTGGCTCCCATCCTACCTTGTTGATTCGCTCTGACGTTAATTAGCTAGCATCATATATATTTATCAGGGATAGCTAGTTGCTAGCTTAATATATTGCAGTAAGTAACATGCATGCATGTATGGGGATAGATCCCTTTCCTAAAAAAATATATAGGTTAATTACTAAGTAAGATGTGTGAGAATATTTGTTCATATGTAGCTTGTCGATATCCTTAATTTGCATGGTACCTTGTGATAGCGAAGAATATATACTCTGCCCTTTCGAATGATCGCAAATCTAAATATTAGTACGCCCCCCTTGCATTTGGTATAATATCTCTTTTTTAAAATAAAGATCTAAAGAAAGGCACTAGTTATTGTTCATCCCTTACAGCTCCCATAGACATAAAAGCATCATCAAGACCTTAATTCAACTCAAGCTCAATAGCTACATCAAACATGTTCCGAAGGATTTTACAAAAATTTCAGTAAAAGCCACACAGCAGCTAAAACGAACATTTTGGATTGGTGTCGATTTATGCCCTACCAACATTTTGGTAGTTCCAATAATGACTTATTGGTTTTGATTTTGGATTAAAGCCATTTTTTGTCCACACTAAATTATTGCTCGTAGCAAATCTACTATACCAAATTTGATAGTACCAAAACTTGCTTAGTTTTCGGCAAGCTATGTAACATAAGCGCTTACAACACGTGCGCACACACTCTATAATATGATTAAGTCATCATAGACATCTCATTGTATAGAACTTAAATCCGGATGAATAGATTCCACCACAAGAAAATCTAAGATATACTCCAACGCTTCGACAATATGAATTAGAAGTCTATCTTTGGCAGCATCTTGCTGGTAGGAGTATAAGCATAATTTTCCTCTGTAATCCAACCTAAAAAGTGGTGTGATCACTGCAACTTGTTGGCAGCATAATAATACATACTCTACACATTAAATTTGGGTAAGTTTGGGTTTTTAATATACAGCAAAATCAATCATGCTTTCATGCATGCCAATGTAGCCGCATAAACAGTATAGAAGCATGTGTGCAGCAACAAAAACTGTGGGCGCTCTCAAGTATGGACTAGCTAGTACCTGTCACTTTTGGAGAGTGGTATGCAGCTCAATCCAAAGCTGGTCCTAAAATAATGGTGATTAGGTGCAAGATCGGCTTCTGTAGTGGACCAATATGCTAGCCTAAGAACAAGATTTGGACATTTGATTTGATGCGAGCAGTGGCCATTGGTTCAGTTAGGTTTGTTGTTTTTTGCATGCACATGTTGACTACTCCAGCTCACAAGTAAATTAATGAAAAGATCAAGGTAGGGCTTCTAGGAATTCAGTGTGTTAAGATAAACAGAGGTCTACTGAGGATTTAGGCACAAAGCAGCATGTATTTATGGACTAATTGCAATGCATTCTAACGAGACTATACTAGTGTTCATCGATCGTAGGTGGCCCGAAGTTGTTCGCGTTTTCCTCTCGAATTAATGTGACACTCATATAGCTCATTCAAATATATAAATACGGAAAAAATTATTCAGGATACTCTATATTTATGGTATTTGCTTAGGACACTCTGGTTTTGACATAGGACACTCTAATTATATGGCTCTTTATAAAGACACTTTGATTCTTATCTTAATATATCCCCTTCTAATATAGATCGAGATAAAACTTTGCAAATGATAGTTTTACTCTTGAGGCGAAAATTTAAAATTTGAACGCATTTTGGCTAAGCGCTTGTTTAGTTTGGTGCTAAAATCAACCTTATCAATATTTGGCATTGCTAAATTGGCACATTTTGATAGTGTTATAGGGGTTTAATTTGTAGCCTTACCAAAATTTCGTAGTGTTCTTATGAGAGTAAGTTTTTGGAAATATGAGAATTTGGTAGTGTGTCAATGACAATAGAATGTTTGGTTTATTATCTTATCAAATTTTGGTAATGCACAAAATCTGATAAAGTTGAAACTGATAACAATCTGAACAATCCCAAATTACATAATTCAAATACATTCATTTTTTTTTCAAAGAACTAATAAATTTGAAATAATGTTGTCTGGATTCAAACAGCTCTTAGAAAAAAAATATTCTTTTATTTCCATAGTTTGTGACAACTTTTGATTTTGCAGTTTATAGAATTATCTCAAATGTATTTAAATGTGAATTGTACAAGGTGATCCAAGGGTAAAATATTCCTTTGTGAAGTTTTGTCTCTTCATTGCTGATGAAGGATATATGAAAATAATGGTCAAATATCTTTATTAGGGATATTAATTATTACCGATATTGTTGTACATACCTTGTTTAGTTGTTTAGGCTATCGAGACTGTGCTTTTAACCCAGAACCATAAAGTGCTCTATGGTAAAATCACAAAACTAGCATATCTTAGAGCAAACATCACAAATCTAAAGTGTCGTAGAGCAATTTTACCTATATAAATATTATATTCGTACGTACTATTTGCTAGGAACGATGGTACAGTGTATTATAAAAAAATAATCTGAGAAAAACTCTAGTCCCCTCAAATTTCAAAATCTTCAAATACATAAGTTTGTGGAAAACTAATTAATTTAATCTGAGGCTACGAAATTATGCCTCAATTAATTTAATTCCTGATGAAGAGCAGTAGAGCACCAATTTACCAAGTACTCCACCTATGCCGTAAAGGAAGTCGTTTAGAACAATGTTTAAGTCAAACCTTGGGAATATAAATCATGAATAACTCTCAAGTTGTTGAGTTTAAAAATATAAAAAATATATGAATAGATTTATCTTGAAAAATATTTTTATAAAAGTATACATATATCACTTTTCAATAAATATTTTTATAGAAACAAGAAATTAAAGTTGTGTTTTGGAGACCGTGTCACTGTGTAAAACGACTTCCTTTACGAGTACGGAGGGAGTCACTGTGTAAAACGACTTCCTTTATGAGTACGGAGGGAGTACAGTAGAGAGCACCGCGCTTATAATTCATAATTTGCTGGTACTAATTAATTTTCTAAAAAAATAAATTTGCTGGTGCCTTTCGCCCTGCAGGTAGGCATAACGCAACAGTAGTTAAGCATCTTTGATTTATTGGTACAGATCGACAGAAAGAGCGAAAGGCTAACCAACCTATATCGATCAGGACAGGAACACGACAAATGATACCTAACATGAGTCTTTTTTTCTCTAAAACATGGGAGTTTACACTATATGTACTTATTGAAATTTAAAAGTATATGCACACATTTATTTATAATTTATGGTGTCATTGGTATGTTTAGGTAATGTAAGTGCACCCAAAGACAGGGTTGAAGCCAGCAGCCGAAATTATCAAGGGGGTTATTAACTCCATTGCATGGTATGGTGAATCTTGAATCAAAATAGTGTTTCGCTAGAAGATTTAATTTGGAGTTTCGCAGGGGTCGCTGACCCCAACAAAGACTAGTTTCGATCTTATATCTACAACTTATGTACAGAGAATATGTTCAGGTATTAATTAATTACCTGCAATGTTATATGGACATATGTATGTGTTTTTTCACTTTATATTTTACTGAGCTACTCCCTCCGTTTCATAATATTGTTTAAATTCATTAGTATTTATATGAATATTGACAATAATAGGAAGTCTTATATTAAAAAATAGAAGAAATAATTAAGGTTCACGGATTTATAAGTAACACCCGTCTGCGAGAGCAGATAGAGTCGTGTGTACATGTTCGGCGAACTAAAGACTTTTGTGCACATGAACTTGTTGTACGATACGATGGAGCTGAGTCACGTTAAAATTTAATCAGTCGTGTTAACTTAATTTTTGCGTTGATAGTACTGTAGTACATGTGTACGGGGGTTAATTAGTTAATATTGAGAGCGAGCTGATTGATCGATGTTGCTGAAAATGCAAGTCAACCCCTTTGGCGGAAAATTCCTCTCTTTTCCCCTAACTTATGTACTGATCGATATGGTATTTTGTTCTTGTACGTTCGGCTTGCTAAGAGTCAACAAGCGCATGCAATGGCCTTTTAGGAAATTAATATACTTTTCTTTCTGGCCTAATTGAGGATACATGCATATGGATATGCTGCTACTCTTGTGTTATTTGTGAAGTACATAGTATACATAATTTTTAATATGTTTATTTAGGAAGGACACAAATAAATGAGTACCTTACGTATAATGTATTGTATGTTCTCCTGCCTATGTCAGATTTATGTATAAAAAAAATTTATTTCTGTTCCAGAGAGTATTTGTGCACCCAGCGTATTTATGGATTATTATTCTTTCATTGATATGTGATACATATCCATTGATAGTGAGGTATATGTCTGCAATAAATTTATCAGTTTTGTAAGATGTTTGCGAGTTTCTCCAAGATACTAACTTAGGAGTATACAGCTAATGTGTACTCTCCCTTCGTCAGAAAAAAATCAAATTAGGAGTATATAGCTAATGTGTACTCTCCCTTCTTAAAAAAAATCAACCAATTTAATCTGTATATGAGGTTTTTCGGATTTATTGTTGTAGGTGTTATCAAATTTTCATCTAGTTTTTTTTTTGCGCGTCCTCCGTATCAAAATATAAGGGATTTTGGATGGATGTGATATATTCTAGTACAATGAATCTGGACAAGGAGTCATTGTACTAGGATATGTCACATCCATCAAAAATCACTTAGGTAGTGTTTGGTCGCAAGGATGGGATGGGATGGGGTGAACCCACTTTTAGAGGTGTTTGGTTTAGGGGTGAGTGGGTTGGGTTGGTCCCTGCAGAGCAATATTTCTCTCAGGTTTGGGACCAACCGATCCGGTAAAATCAACTGGACGAGCACACGGCGTGAGCCGCGCCGCTTCACCCCGTTCACTCGCACCGTTCGCGCTCGCTCACCCTACTAGCCTGCACGGCAAGCGACGGATTCAGTAACGCCACCCTCTAGTGCGTTTGCGGTGACGACGACGGCGGGCTCGAGCGGTGGCAGGGGGCTCGGTGACGGCAGATCCGACGATCGGGATGGTTGTGGCAGCGAAGACAATGGCGGGCGAGGGTGAGTGCTCTGGTGGTGGCGGCGACGATGACGATGGTCGTTGGCGGCGCCGTGCGGCCATCATCACACTCCTCCACCCACCCGGCTGTCGTCGAGGCAGAGCCTCCACTTGCTAGGCCGTTGTCACACATCTCCGCCCGTCGTCGTCCATCTTGCAAGCCCGCCCTCGCTGCTCTTCCTCTTGCTTGCCTGCCCGCCGGCCCATCTCACTTGCCGCCCGGTCGTTGACGGTGGTTGCAAACGGCATCCATCCCATCTCTCCCTCGTCCCTTCAACCAAACAAAAAATTGGGATCGTCATATCCTATAAACCAAGGGCCTGTTCGGTAGGCCGACTGCGACGGCTGCGGCTACAGCTGCGCACAGTGAGTGCGGCATTATTCGTGCCGATTGCGGCACAATCGCAGTCCAGGCAGCCGAATAGACCCCAAATATATAGGTGGAATCATCCCAACTCTAAAATCAAAGATGGTTTCATCCTATCCCATCAAGTTCCAAAACCACACACATGTTTATATTTTGGGACAGAGTGATGAGTGGTATACTCCCTCCGTCCCAGAATATAAGAATTTTTTGGGTTGGACACAGTTATTAAGAAAGTAGGTAGAAGTGAGCGATGGAGGGTTGTGATTGGATGAGTAGTGGAGGTAGGTGGGAAAAGTGAATGGTGAAGAGTTGTGATTGGTTGGGAAGGTGGAGAAGTTGTTATATTTTGAGATAAATTATGATGGCTAAAAGTTGTTATATTTTGGGACGGAGCGAGTACATTAAGGGCATGTTTGGTACAGCTCTAACTCTTAAATTTAGCTTCAGGAGTTAGGTCTGGAATAGAGTTGTGGAGCTGCCTAAACCCAGCTCTACCACTCCAGATCATTTTGTGAGAGAGCTTCACTCAGCTTCGCTCCTATTTTTGATGGAGCTGAAACTGTTTGGCTGAGCTCCAGCTCTAGGAGGGGTGGAGATGGAGCTGGAGCTGTGCCAAACAGACCCTAAGGGCCCCTTTGAATCGCATGAATAGAAAAACGGAGGAATAGAAAAAACGTAGGATTCTGATAGGAATGAAGGTGTAAAACAGAGATTGGAAAATACAGGAAAAACACAGGAATGCCCGTTTGATTGGACCACAGGAAAAACGCAGGAATCGGATAAGAGAGATAGACTCAAAGAAATTTTTTCAAGAGGTTGGATCTCTTGCTAACTTTTCTCTAAAATCTCTATAGGATTAGCCATTTCATAGGAATTTTAAAGGATAGTATAGGATTCAATCCTTTGTTTCAAAGTCTTTTATAGAAATTTTTTCTATAAGATTGAAATCCTTTAAATTTTGTACACTTTTTCTACGAATCAAAAGCCCTAAGAGTTGAGTGTATGATGTGGGTGAATGTCTATGTCTACACGTTTGTACTGCTCAGTTCCGGTAGGAATGGACAGAGGAGCAGCAGCCCACAACGGCCAACATTGCGGCCGGCGAGGCGACCCGACCCATGCCAAATGCGTGACGTGACGGCGGCCTACTACTTTTAACGCCTCGAGAAGCGTGGCAGGTTGGCCTCGTGGGCCCCACATCCCCAAGCCCTCGAGGCCATCGTACTGGGCCCACCTACCAGAGTCCTGGCGTATCAGAAGATCCCGTCGCGTCTTGTCTTGCAGGCATGCATCCGGCGCTGCTGCCCACGTAGCCCGCCGGTGAAATTATCGAATAGCCCTCCGATCATCCTGCCTCACGAGGGGCAATCTCACGGAAGCTTGGAGGGCATATCGGGAAAGAAGGAAAATACAGTATGTATACGGGGCTGGCACACTGCTCGAGGAGGTACTATACGTTCTATCTACTGTATAAAGAGGGATGGATACCTTGTGAGCAGAGGGATGAAGGTCCACTTGTCACCCGTTATCTGAAGCTAGAATGGGTAAGCAGAAAAGGGAATTAATGGCAATGGTTATCCGGGCGATGGCCAATCGGATATTCCGTGGTATCGATCGATTAATCGATCTTCGAGAAAAAGGGAAAAAAAAGAAACTGAAGGAGCTTGTCGGAAAATACTGTACACACTATGTTTGTGTTAAGAGTCTCGCTCCGGTGCTTTCTACTTGGAGTAGAAATTAATCCGTACTGTTAATCGTATTTAATCGTAGGGTTGAGATCTAGTTCTACTCCCACCAAATTTTATTGGAGTAGAAATGTGGAGGGCTATATTTGTTCAGAGATAATAATTCGCGTAGGGGTATTATCGTAATCTGTTATTATCTAACTGTTCACCCTTTCCCTATCCTATCCTAATCGACGCCATTCCCCTCCATTCGCCGTCGAAGACGAAGGCCAGCGTGTTTATCGTCTGCGTGCCAGCGACGAACTGATCGATTTGGAGACAATCGTCAGATATGTTCATGAGAAAAATGTTTACTAATCTCTGAAGATTAATCTGTTCTTGCTTATGATGACCATCGTACCGGAACGCCTTTGTGAATGGTGCTGATGACGGCGGTGTCGCTGGTGAAAACGCCGCTACCGAACCACATGCCGGCGGCGAGGAAGGCCGTCAGCCCAACGCCGAGGACGACGGTGAGCTGCAGCATGCGGGCGGTGGTCACCGCCACCTTGTAGTGATCCTTCTTTGCAAACACGCTGGCAAGCAAGGCCTGAGGTTGATTGATCAATTTAAGCAAAGTTAATTAAGCAGCCATGCATATATCATCGGAATGTAGGCTAAGCTAGCTAGGTAGGTAGGTAGCTAGCTCACCTGGCCGGCGATGGCGAGGCCGTCGGCGAGGAGCGACATGGCGAGCCAGACCTGGGCGCAGATTTGGAACGCCGCCATGGCCGTCGCGCCGTGGCGCGACGCCAGCGTCACGCAAAACGTCACGGCCACCACTCTCGTCAGGATACTAGGAGATTACTTACCTGCTCTTTAAAATAAACGGTCCAGATGAATTCTACTCGGAGTAAAATACTTAAAGTACATTGCACAGGAGCATCTCTCTTGTGTTAAGAAACCACAGGTGATCTCATCCACCCAAGGAAATAAGAGCAACGGTTCCTAATCTAACCAGTAGATAAGAGGAGATCGCTCCTCTCTCTCCCTTTGGCGTCCCTCTCGACAACCGATGCGATGTTCCCAAACATTGCGTCCCCTGCGGTTGACACCGCTTCACATTGTATAATGTATTGTTGATTAATGAGAAATCGATCCATTCGCTCTAGTGTGTTCAATTCTCTCTCTCGCTCAATCTCTCTCGCTCCAATCAATTCTATTCACAATAGTTTGCCTACCATTTCAGTAACGATTAAACGCCCCACCGTTTAAGTGGAAAAACAATCTATTTTATGTAGTATCAAAAGTTGCAGCCGTTAATAAACCGTAGGAGAGGGACGTTCGATCGTAAACATTAGATCGTACGTATAGTAACTCTCCTGCTTATCAGCCCAACAATTCACCGAGAGTTAGCATGTCTTTTTTAATCCAACTGGTAGTACGTGTACTAATTTTACTCCCTCTATCCAAAAGTTTTAAACATATTTTGTTTTCTAGTTTTTTAAATAAGATTCGCATATTTATAGTCGGTACGTATTAAGGTTATACAAATAATTTACTCTATTTAATCCTCCCTCCTAAAGCATAAAAATGTTTGGTGTTTTTCTAAAGATTAAGGAAATGTGAAGTAAAATAATACAGTCGTGATTGGTTAATAAGAGAAAATTGATAGAAAAATTAAATGAGAGATGGTTATAATTGATTGAGAACTTAGAATATTTTGGGACAAAGATTAAGGAAACCATCCTTTTCTTTTCTTAATCGTTCCTCCTATATATATTTCGTCCCTTTTCGCCTACCCCTATAGTTTTCCTTCCCTCCTACAAATAATGATTTTTACTTTTTGTTGTGTAATGTACTTCTACTATTTGGGTTTATCCAAAGACAATAAACATGCTATTTTTTCCCTACCTAAACGACTTTCTTCTATGCTGAAAAGGGTAGCTAGAAAGTGGGAAAGAGAATACATGAGTAGAAAAGGAACCTTTCACATGATTGATAGTGGAGACGGTTATATATGTGCGTTAGCAATAAGCTTCAACTTGTGCCTTTTGCTTAGCCAAAGGAATGCACTCAACTTGTTAGTCCGATCCTAGCCGTTTAATTCCTCTTTCATTCAACCTATCAAAAAAATGTAAAACCCTTTAACTTTGTTTTTGTTCGACAAGAGAACAAACTTTGTCGCTTGCTAAAATGTTTAGTGTTCCTAGAAATATAATTAATGTGCCTTCCACTTATATTTCAGGGTTTCCAGTATTATAAGGTGTCAACCTATCTCTTTCAGTGAGGTAGAACCAACAATATACAATTCTATAAAAAAAATAAAAATTGCTATACATACGACCCAACTGTCCGAATCACGTATGACTGAATTTGATCAACGATGGTAAATGGCTACAGTGCATATGAACATGCTCTTCTTTGATTGATCTATGATTGTATATGAGTTATATATGAGTTATACAACTAAATCGTATATACAGCAGTATAAAAAAAGGGTTAGGAGAAATTTCTAGGATGCTCCATGAAAGTTTATATGCAAATACTTCTCTCTCAGTGAGGTTGAAACAACTATATATAATTTTGTCGGAAAATTAAGGAGAAATTTCCTGGATGCAACTTGAAAATTTACATGTAAATGTCAACCATATTTTGTGGAAAAATATTATTTGTCCATTTTCCATGAAATTTTTATTAGTAATACAAAGGATCTTAACTTATGGTAGCTAACTAACTGGCCAGCATCACCTGCATAAGAGCATGATTTGTGTGCAGCAGAGAGAAGACATGAATGCAGCAACTACTCCCTCCGTCCAAAAAAAAAAGGCAAACCGTGGGTTCTCGTACCAACGTTTAACTGTCTATCTTATATGAAATTTTTTTATAATTAGTATTTTCATTGTTGTTAGATGATAAAACATGATTAATACTTTATGCGTGACTTATCTTTTTAATTTTTTTCATAATTTTTTCAAATAAAACGGACGGTCAAACGTTGGACACGGAAACCAGGGTTTGTCTTTTTTTGGACGGAGGGAGTACCAAATTAGGAGAAGTGTACATAAGAGTAAGGTTGTCAGGATCGGGATACTAGGTAGTATCATTTTGCTCAAAGTAATACCGTATCGTAGAATCGTATCGTAGTATCGGGATACTAAGAGATTTTCTTTTTTTTAAGTTTAATTAATATTTATATTAATTATATATAGCCATTTTGTATAAAAAAATATAGTAATGATATATATAATGCAAATAAAGACAAGAGAAACCACGTTGGTTTTGATATATTTAACTGATTTTTATATAAATTTGAGCATATTTAGTTACATTATTTTGAAACCATATTATTTAAAATAATATTTTGTAGTATCGTAGGGATCGTAGAATCGGGATACCACCTAAGATTTCGTAGGATCGTGTAGTAATGAATAGTAGGATCGAGATACTATGAAAATTAAGATACTAGGTGGGATCGGTATCCTTTCGGCTTGATAGGATCGTAGTATCGTAAGATACTAGTATACGAATCGGGATACTGACAACCTTGCGCAAGAGACAAGGGAAAGAGATGGAGAAACCGTCCAACCACCAAGCGGGACCCGCAACGGCTGCTCGCCTGGCATAGCTTAGCTCAGGCTCTTGTCATGAAACCATATGGTTCATCAGTTCGCTGAACTCGATACCAAACAAGTCAACATCGATGTATCTACCAGATTATTTTCGTGATGTAAAACAAGCATAACAGCTACGTTTACTGTTAATTACTCCCCCGTTGTTGAATATAATGATTCCTAGATTTTAAATTTTGTTTTTTCATATATAAGAAATTCTAGGTACTGATATATTGTCCGATCAATCAACCATAGTTTAATTTTCTTTCATCTTACTTCTAACTATCTTCCAATCACTTCAGACCTTCTCTCATTTAGTAAGTGAGGAACATTAAATCCTTTTCTTTTCTCTTCAATCTTAAAAAGAAATCTAGAATGCTTATATTTGTAGACGGGAAAATAAAATAACTTGTGTTTCCTTAAACAGTACTATAATTTATTATCACATTTATGGTATTTTAAAGAAGAGAAACTATTTGTTGTACACCAACTCATGTCGTCAAACTTTAGTCGCCATATTTAAAGCTGCCCTAATTGACTACATGAAAGTGATATTTTGAGATTTTGAGATTTGTCGATAAAAGTATATATACAGCGCATTGTGATTTTTCATACTAAATTATAATTCAATTAGTGAGTTTAACATAGCTCAGCTGATTAAGTTCATTGTGGTGGAATTCATCCATCTGAATTCAAGTTTTAGACCGGGCAAAGGTGTTGATATTTGCGAGTAATTATTCTAGCTTTCAGTGGTATACAACTGCTCGCCGATAACGAGACGTCTGTAGTGACTTTCTCAATTGCAAGATATATGTGGGACTGTTTTTGAAAGTATTTATAGGGGTGTATATGCTTTTAGTGATGAGTGTACATACGCGTATATGAGCATCAACGTTTATACCTTTTTTGAAAATAATAAATTAGTTGCTTTGACACATTAGTTTTTTTTTGGCTGCGCACTCCTAGTTAGTGCAGTGGTCGGATGTTTTTATTGGTTAATAAAATATTTAATTATATTTAGAAAAAAAATCATTTAAAATGACAAATAATGGAGAGAGCAATTAAATACCACACAAACATACTAACTATTTTATCAAGTGTCGTCCGTTGCATTGTGGAAAATCTTTTGATGTCACGAGGAGCCAACAAAGGAGATGTATGTCACCTTGGATTGCAAAATCACCAATAAGTGTAGAGGAACTTGGACTTGGAAATTTATTAATCCAAATGGCCGGGACAGATTACTAAGAAAAACCACGGCAAATTCACTTTTTGTTTCAATTTTATATTAAAGCTATGGACATTGACAAACACCACAAAAGTATCACTTTTGGTTGCACGTTTGCCGCGTAGGCACACACGAGAGATAGAGGGGACATCACAAACTTCCACTTCACATACATAGGCATCAATAAATTTCAATCCCCAATTCAAGTTAAGGAGATGCCCACGACACACCATAATAATCTGTATGTTACTCCCTCCGTTTCGTTTTATTTGACACCGTTGACTTTTTAGCACATGTTTGACCGCTTGTCTTATTTAAAAAATTTAAATAATTATTAATTCTTTTCCTATCATTTGATTCATCGTTAAATATACTTTTATGCATACGTATAATTTTACATATTTCACAAAAGTTTTTGAATAAGACGAATGGTCAAACATGTGATAAAAAGTCAACGGCGTCAAATAAAACGAAACGGAGGGAGTATTAGCTAAGCCGCTATCGTCACACTCACACCGTCACACACCCACACATGGGCTTTTCGTTGTCGGTACGAAAATTACGGCTTCGAATTATCAAGTTCTGGAGATAGTCGTGGAAAAATCCCGTAAAATTTTCATTAGAAATTATTTTTCCACACAAGGATCTCACATGTATTAATGCATATCGGATGCAATCATACATCATAGAGGTGATATTTAGCGAAGTTGTGGACAGTGTCTACTACTGTTTTGGCCCGTTTGGATGTGGATGAATTGCTTCTATCAAATTAATGGTGTACTCCACTACAAATATGGGCTATATGGGAGTTGGACAACTGTACCTAGGATGAGCTTTTATGGACCCTTTCAATTCGAGCATGTCTGTCCAGCACTCCAGCTGGTTAATTAATTGGAATTTGGCAAAATTCATTTGAAAACATACTTCGAATTTCATATAGGAACTGATAGTTTATTTGTCCAAAACAGAGATCAAGCCTCAAAGAGATGTTATAAAGCTCCTTTAGAAAGAGAATTAAACATAGCTAGTAATTCTTTAACATAAAAGGTGAACTTTTAGGATTTGGTTGTGAAAATAAATTACCTAGCACCAGAATATGATCTCTAGGTCTACCAAATCCTTCCCACCCAAATATCTTCTTCAAAAGCTTTCAAAATCTGGCCCGGAAACTTCCAAAAAGAAAGATACGGGCAAATTTAAAAGTGAGAGTTCCACTAGAAACCATTGCTAAAAGAAAAATCAATTATTCCACATAAAATCCCTATTTAATTTCTAAGTTGACTTTTACAATTTCAATCCTATATGCAAGTTTTGCATGTCTGGTCCTGTCCATTCGCGAGTCCTTATGCTGACCTTGATGACGTACATTGTGTCAGCATGTGTTTTCAATTTGGAATTATCTCTTTTTACGCCCCCTTTGAATTAGAGGATATTATTGTAGGAATTTTAGAGGATTATTATATTTAATTTTCTAATTATTCTTTGCAATATAATCTTTTTTATTCGTATGAAAAGATAAATTTCCATTGAATTGTATTCATATGAAAAAAAACACGAATATTAGAGAAGAACCTAATATCAAATAATTAGAAGGGGTGAGGCTTGGACGTTTCTCATCCATATGACTCAATTTTATGGAAAATAAGTCTAACCATTTGAAAAACTATTCGGTCCTCTCATTTCCTATATTTTCCATGTTGTAGGATTAGACAAACATACAACTTTAATTACTGTGGTTTTCTTATTCTCATGTCCTTTCACTTTGGAACATATTTTTGTCATAAAAAGTCAAACTTCAAAATTTCAGCTCATTTTACCGTCACATTTCACCGTTGGTAACTGTAAAACTAAAACGGTAAAAATTGAAGTCTCACCTTTTCACAGGCTCACTCACTCTATAAAAACCGCTCCCGACCTGCCGCTCGGTACGCATCCACTCCTCTCCTCTCTTCCGTTCCTTCTCCCTCGCCGTCGGCCACCGCATCGCCGTCGTCCGCCGCCGACAGGGACAGCGTTCCAGCCATGGACAAGGGCGCCCTGATGCCGTCGCCCGACGAGACGTGCTGCGTCGGCGGAGGCGGGGGCTCGTCGTTCTCGAGCCTGCGCGCGTACGGGCGCGCGCTGGCGCAGACGCCGCGGCGGCTGGCGGCGCGGGCGTGCGCCGCGGCCTCGCCCGGCGAGGAGATGAGCCGCGTGCGCGCGCGCTCGGGGGCCGACATGGCGCGCGCCCTGCGGTGGCCGGACCTCGTCGGGCTCGGCCTCGGCGGCATGGTGGGCGCCGGGGTGTTCGTCACCACGGGGCGCGCCACGCGCCTCTACGCGGGCCCGGCCGTCGTCGTGTCGTACGCCATTGCCGGCCTCTGCGCGCTCCTCTCCGCCTTCTGCTACACCGAGTTCGCCGTCGACATGCCCGTCGCCGGCGGCGCCTTCAGCTACCTCCGCGTCACCTTCGGTGAGCTCAGCTGCTCAATCACGCCAAGATCATGACTTAAATATTTCCCTTCTTTTTTGGCGTCAATTCAGGATTTCTTCAAATTTCGTTTCATTTTGTTGGGCCGTTTGTTCATGTAATTACGTCATTAAAGATTGGGTTCTATCTTTTCTTTCTTTTCTTTTTTTTTTCTGTACTCAAAGATTTGATGGTTATCTATCTCTATGGCTTGGCTTTTCGCCATCCTTCGGTTTATCTATCTATCTATCTACACGCTAGAAAGTGCAAATTTCAGTTTCTTTTTGTGAGCATTTATATGCATATGAACATGGCAGTTTCCTTTTAAGCCGGCTGCTGTTGTCCTTTTGTTTGCTCCTATGGTTTTTTTTGATAAATTTTATAATACCTGTACTTTTGCTGATTGATGCTGCCCTGCATATTTTCGCTGTATTTATTATGGGCTCAAGTTGTATGAGCAAGAAAATGTCTTTCTCTGATTTCATATTAATTGGCTCTTCCTTTTCTTAAAGGTTACTAGATTTTTCATATGTTTTTTTTAAAAAAAAATTTGTCAGCTTGAAAATCCGATCTAATTTCTATTTTCACACTTTTTTATTTTGACAAGTAACTACGGGTGGTTTGATTATTTTATTATTTGTTCGAGGGAAATGAGCATTCCAAAACTAGTAACGAAGCCTAATATTGTGCCAACTTTATTTAGTTACATGCACGTAGATTTGTCAATAGGTTTCATATCAACATTTTTCTTTTTCAGAAACTCACACCAAATGGATCATAAAAAAAAGGAGTTTGGCTAGATTGTGACTCCCAACAAATTTTATTACACGGGCGCATGTCCATGTCCAAATAATGTTGCAAAGTCCCTTTCTTTGTTTCTTTGCATCTCCCAAACCGCTTACCCTTTTTTTTTCCACCTGGGACCAAAAAGATCCCATTGTGACTGATCATCAGTTTTTGCAGTCACTTCATTTTATTTTTCACAAAAAAAATATATCACTCTTCAGCTAACCAAGCATAATTGCATAGAAATTACATACACTGTTGCATCTATTAACTTGCTTGTAATTTACTATATCTGTCCTAGAATATAAGTATTTCTAGAGTTAGAAATACTTATATTTTAAGATGGATGTAGTAGTAATTTAGAATTTGAGACTATTTTTCTGCTCTCTAAAAGTCCAAAATGCGTTATGTTTTTTTTCAGATGGATCAGATTTTTGAGTTTGTTTGGTTGTGCAGGGGAGTTAGCGGCGTTCTTGACAGGGGCGAACCTGATCATGGAGTACGTCTTCTCCAACGCCGCCGTGGCGAGGAGCTTCACGGCGTACCTCGGCACAGCGGTGGGCGTCGACGCGCCGAGCAAGTGGCGGATCGCCGTGCCAGGCCTCCCCAAGGGCTTCAACGAGGTTGACCTCGTCGCCGTCGGCGTCATCCTCCTCATCACCGTCTGCATCTGCTACAGGTACGCACACATCTGTAAAAACTAAAAAAAACAACTTTTTTTTTTGTTGGGGGAGTACTCCTTCCGTCCAAAAAAACTCAATCTAGAAGAGGATGTGACCCCTACAATGAATCTAGACTACCATTTGTCCAAATTCGTTATCCTTAACTCTTTCTAGGGCCAGGTTTAGTTCCCAACTTTTTTTTTCAAACTTTCAACTTTTCCATCACATCAAAACTTTGCTACACATATAAACTTTTAATTTTTTTCTTCAAACTTTTAAGTTTAGTCAAACTTCTAATTTTAATGTGGAACTAAACACACACTAGCTTAAGTTTTTTTTTGGGACCAAGGGAGTATGGCTGTGTTTAGATTCAAAGTTTGGATCCAAACTTTAGTCCTTTTCCATCACATCAACCTGTCATACACACACAACTTTTCAGTCACATCATCTCCAATTTCAACCAAAATCCAAACTTTGGATCCAACTAAACACACCCTATAATAGAAATTGTGCTGGTTTTGCTTATGACACAAGTGTCAGAGTTCTTGTCTCTTCCTACGGATGTGTACTGCAAGGCTTTTGCAGAGCAAGTGCAAGCAACTTTTGTTGCGTTGTCTGTTCCCTTGTCTTCTCTGCAACTGCTCCTGTAGTCCTGTGTCTTTCTTCTTGGCAAATTCTAGCTCAAAGTTCACACAATGTGCATGGTGCCAATTTAATTTTGGTCGAATTTCTCCTGCTCCATGGCTGCATGGTCCTCCTCTGCAGAGAAAAAAAAAATTCAGAGATTTTGTTCTGAAAGAAAGGATCTTGTTGAATGGTCGGTCTCTGCTATTCCAAATGCCCGTTTTACCCTCCCTTTTTCTTTCACGATCGAATGTGTTTTCTGTGGCGAATGTGTTGGCAAGCTTTGTCCAAAGGAAGAATCTGCAAAAGAAGCCGTCCGGCCTGTGTCCTTGTGTTCCCATGCTCTGGCATATCGTATCAAGTCAAAACAGTCAAGAACCACTCTTTTTTGTTCTTGTCCCCTGCACAAATGTGTGCTGAGATTTTGGGAATACAATTCCTGAAATGATTGGTGAATGCAGAGGAGAATCAATCAGTACATTATGATTGAATTCTGATAGCTATGTTTCCATGACCAAGATTCATTTTGGTCAGCATGACAATATTCTTACAATTTTTTTTAAGAAAAAGAATTATTTTGATGGGATTTTTTATGGCGCAGCACGAAGGAGAGCTCGTCGGTGAACATGGTGCTGACGGCAGTGCACGTGTTGTTCATCATGTTCGTCATTGTGATGGGATTCTGGCGCGGTGACACCCGGAATCTGACGCGCCCCGCCGACCCGGAGCACAACCCCGGCGGGTTCTTCCCGCACGGCGCTGCCGGGGTGTTCAACGGCGCCGCCATGGTGTACCTGAGCTACATCGGGTACGACGCGGTGTCCACCATGGCCGAGGAGGTGGAGCGGCCGTCACGCGACATCCCCATCGGCGTCTCCGGCTCCGTCGTGCTCGTCACACTGCTCTACTGCCTCATGGCCGCTTCCATGTCCATGCTTCTTCCCTACGACGCGGTAAGTACACCTCCCCTCTCTCTGAGATGGCTGGGCCCAGTGTCATCTCTCCCTCCATCCAAACATATAAGCATTTTTGATAGTTTGGTTGAGAAACATTAAATGTGAGATAATTATCACTAGTTGAGATGAGAAGTATAGAGAGAAGTTGCAATATTCTGAATAAATTTTCAATGTTAAAATTTGTTATATATCGGGACAGAGGGGATACTACCTATCAAAGCTATCAAAGGAATCTATCTATAGAAAAAAAACGGAGATTCCCAAATAGGACATTGTAGTCTCACTCTCCTAGGCTAATAATTAAAAACCAAGGGGAAAAAAGTTTTTTTCTAGGCTTTGATGTTAGAGGATAATTCTGGGGAATATATTAGCTATAGCTAGAATAGGAGGCCGGCACACGAATCTCTTTCTTTTTCTAATCCTTTGTTTCGCTTTCAACCTTTCCGGGATAGATATGTAGTAGCTGGATGAATCTACAGTAAAAAAAGATCTAGTCACAGTATTACTACTTTTTTTTTCCAACAGGATGAATTAAAATACATCAAAGAATCTGCAAAATTAACCTTTCTGATCCATATGCTCACATTCCCCCCTCGAGAAATTGGGAATTAATTTGGAAAAATAACATCAATATTTATTTTTGTTGTGCTTGTGTTTTGGTGTGGTGCAGATTGACACGGAGGCGCCGTTCTCTGGGGCGTTCAAGGGGAGCTCTGGGTGGGGATGGGTGTCCAACGTGATCGGCGCCGGCGCTAGCCTTGGCATCCTAACGTCGCTGATGGTAGCGATGCTGGGACAAGCTAGGTATCTCTGCGTCATCGGCCGATCCGGTGTCATGCCGGCCTGGCTCGCCAGGGTGAACCCTCGCACTGCCACCCCCGTCAATGCCTCCGCCTTCCTCGGTGAGCCTTTTATTATACATACCTGCTCCTTCTGAGTCGTAAATAATAAATATTTGATATTTAACACAAGATTCGGTTGAATTTCTAGTTCCATGAACCAATTTTGCTTTATAGTGAATTATAAAGTCTGATGAGTTTAAACGATCATATTATATTTTTTCATGGTGAATATATGGATATCGTTTGTTTTTATTTCTAAACCAACCATCTGAGAAATTATCGATGGTTAGGGCTGTGTACATCCTTTTTGGGTGTAGAGGCCGATTTATTATATTATCTTAAAAAATAAATTATCGATGGTCAATTTTTTTAAAAAAAATACCAAATATTGCTGTAAGTGTTAAAGATATATATATTTTTTTAAAAAGAAACTTTTACATGGATGTTTTTTTTCCCCATAAGTCAAAGTGGCATGTGAGTAGCAGTTGACGACGAAACAGTGAGCTAGCTTAGCTAGTACAGTACCAGCTCTTGTTCACACAGTGTCTAAACTAATAACAGCAGCATCAGTCTGCCTTTTCTTGTTAGCCTTTGCGGCCAGGGAAGCTAGCTAACCGCGATCGATGAAATTAAAGCGGCGGACATGACACGGGTGTGGTGGTGGTGGTGGTGGTTGTTGGCTTCTCTCTCAACTCATCTCGGCGAGGAAGAAGAAGATGACGACGAGAGCACAACCAACACAAACACAGCCACACACACGCAATTAATGAAAAGCTGCTTAGCTAACTAACTAACTAACTAACTAACTAATCGTCTTCAAACTCACGGTTCTAGCTACTACTGTTTGACATTTGACAGGATAACGACATGCTGATCGAGTGAGTGAGTCAGGGAGTGAGTGATTGGCTGTGCGATGCAATGGTTTTGATTGATGAGCCGTGAGAATTTGTAGGATGGTAATGTTCACTGTGAGAGGAAATTATTAGAGCCCGTGTCTTTGAATTCCACTTGTAATCCCGTGATTTGGGAGTACTGCTAGGGGGTAGTACTCTTTTGTCTCATGAATCTTCCGTGATTAGTCTGAAATCCGTGTGAGCCTTTTCTGACTTCTCAATTCAACTTACCTTCCTCCTAATTAATTCCAGGTAGTCAAGACAGCGACACTGCCTCGATTCCATATATATATATGTCATTTAAATAGTTATATTCTTTTAAAAGAAATTAATAAGATACGTTACTAAATGATATATCATTTCAGAAATATAAAAAGTTAAATTTTGACTTGTATAAATTTTAGAAAAAATAAACTATAGATAATTAATGTATATTCACAATTAATTTTTTTCTCAACTTGTAGTAGATGTTAAATTTGATTTTATATGCTTGTGAACTGATATATCATATATTAATTTATCTTACTAAATTTTCTTTATTCTTTTTCTAATTATTTAAATGCATGCAAACGGGGTGTAATCTCGAGAGTGTAGAATCTACTCCATCTATTTTATATTATAAATCGTTTTGACTTTTTTCTAGATAATTTTTTTCTGGTTTAACTAAATTTGTAGAAAATATCTAGCAATATCTATCACACCAAATTAGTTTCATTAAATATAACATTGAATATATTTTGTATTTTGATAGTACGTTTGTTTTATGTTAAAAATGTTACTATATTTTTTTTTACAAATTTAATCAAATTTAGACATATTTGACTTAAAAAAAGTTAAAATAACTTATGATATAAAACGGATGGTGTATCTTTCTACAACTGTTTGATCACTTTGATCCATTTGTTCTGGGGAATAAACAGTTTGGTCCTTGGCGACGATGCAGGGGTGTTCACGGCGGCGCTGGCGCTGTTCACGGAGCTCGACATCCTCCTCAACCTCGTCTGCATCGGCACGCTCTTCGTCTTCTACATGGTGGCCAACGCCGTCGTCTACCGCCGCTACGTCGCCGCCGCCGAGGACGACGAGGAGGGGCGGCGGCGCGGGGCGGTGCCGACGCTGGCGTTCCTGCTGGCCTTCTCCCTGGTGGCGCTCTGCTTCACGCTGGTGTGGAAGCTGGCGCCGCGCGGCGGGGCCAGGACGGGGCTGCTGGTGGCGTGCGGCGCGGCGGCCGCCGCCGCCGTCGCGGCGTTCCGGGCGCTGGTGCCGCAGGCGCGGCGGCCGGAGCTGTGGGGCGTCCCGGCCATGCCGTGGGTGCCCGCGGCGTCGGTGTTCCTCAACGTCTTCCTCCTCGGCTCGCTCGACCGCCCCTCCTACGTCCGCTTCGGCTTCTTCACCGCCGCCGCCGCGCTCGTCTACGTGCTCTACAGCGTGCACGCCAGCTACGACGCCGACGAGGCCGCCGCCGCGCTCGACGGTGCCAAGGTGCTCGACGAGGGCTGCAAGGTATAACTAGCTTTGGGGGGTGGCTGACATGTAGGGACAGCTGGTCAAGTGTACTCTGTAGTAGATTTTTTTTTTCTTCTTCTTTCTTGCTATATGGTGTTTCAGCCTTTTTTTCAGGCTAAAGTAGTTTTTTAGTGTTGGATTAAAAAAAAGGCTCTAAGTAGTTTTTGGTGGTAAAAAAAGATTCAAGATGCTAACAGGGTGAAAAGACAAGGAAATAGACAGGAGTGTGAATGAGTGGAAGGAAAGAGAGAAATGTAACTTTATCTTGCAAATATGCAATTGTACAAAAAAAAAATCCCCTCAAGAAAATGGTTATTACCTCGGTCGTCTCGTTCTAAATTTGTCATAAGTCAAACATTTATATCTTCAACTATCAATTTTTTTTCAAAAAAAAATTATATTTTAACAACACATGAATTACATCTCGTGAAAGTATTTCTCATGGTGAATCTAAAAATAAAAATCTTATGGTGCTAAACGATATAAATTTGTAGAAATTGGTGGTCAAAGGTGCAAATGTTTGACTTAAAAAAACTAGAACAATAAGTAATTTTAAGGACACATTTGCTATCAATGAGTTATCATCAACTTTTACTCCTTTAGGAGTGGATGGGAGAGGGAGAAGAGCGGACACAGTGAGGATCATGGGTATTAGACCCAATTCCTATATTTATTATATTTATAGAAAGTAGTTCTCTATTTGAGCATAAACCTCTTGTTGCTTAATTGGTTAGTAGGCGATTCACACATTCAGGCCTTGTTTGGTTAATCCCCAAGAGGGAGGGATTGGAGGGGATTTATTCCACACTTATTGTGGTGTGGAATTATTCTCCATCAATCCCCTCCAATACTCTTTAATCCCCTTTAAACCGAACAAGACCTTCAATGGAAGCTGGGTTCCATCCTCGTGATTCCTCTAGATTTCGTGCTGCCATAGGACACCACCAGCCCAAATACCATTGACCTCGATGGATTAAGTCCTCAGGGTTGGGGCAAGTGTACAAGAGGGTTGGATGGAAATGATAGCTATAGAGCTAGAGCAAACCTAGACACCTAGACAAGCTGTTTAGGTTTATAGTTAAAAATAAAGTTTTTCAGGATAAATGTAGCCTCTAGAACAATAAATTCTTGTCCATTTTACCTTTATATTATTGTTAGGATTCTTGTCCATTTTACCTTTTATATTATTGTTAGGAATTAATGAGAGTTGATCACCAATACCATGAGTCCATGACTGCGAAGTTTTAACTTGCATTTTTACAAATACTCCATTTGGTAAAAATATATTTGATCTTTAGATAAGATTTGGTTAATTTTCAATTTGATCATCAACTTTATATTAAAATAAGTTTATGATATTTTGATACTTCTCTCCAAGGTAAATCTATACATACCGATTTTTTAAAATAAATTAACTAAGCATTTCAGAAGTAATTTGTGGTCAAAGTTTGTTTTAAATGAAAATGATCCATTCTCATACTAAACGTCAAATATTTATCACTTGAAGTAGTATAACTGAAGCAAAGTACCCTGTCCGTCCCAAAATATATAAAACCGCTAACTTTCTTGCATAACGTTTCACCATTTGTCTTATTAAAAAATATAAATATTATTTACTTTGTTGTGATTTGTTTCATCATCAAAGAAAATATAATCTCAACTTATACTTTTACATATTAATACTTAATTTTTAAATAAGACGAATGGTCAGATACTATAAAAAAAGTCAACGGCGTCATACATTTCGGTACGGAGGGAATGTTTACATGATTGCATCCTCCTCCTCTGTGAATATGTGACAATCAGCATTGTTATCTGAAACTATATTTTTTAGCGAAATCTGAAACTATTTATCAACAGAAACGCGAGAAGCTTTACACAGCTCGGAGAAGAAGGGCCGGATCGAGCCGTACAAGCAAATGGATTACATCCTTGTTCAGATTCTCAGGATAGACCCAAATCCAGAATCCACCATTGCTGCACTGTTCTTGCTGCACACACATTTGGCACGAGCTGATTATCCCAGTAGCACAAGATAGAGACGTCCATTTTGCAAGGATATATATGCATTCTTTGAGCTGGCTCTACTCTACACCTCTCCATATATCCTTTTTCTTTTTTGCTACTAATTGATTGGTTGGTCGTGTGCCATTTTTACTAAGATTGCAGCAATCATTATCTACATCTCGATGCTAATCTTTCATAGATCATATTGATGATGAGATAACAGACGATGCATATGTATATCTTGCATGCATCAGATTCATGGATTCGCATGCCTTTTTTCAGTTGGATTCGTGCTAACAACGCTCGTGCAAAACAGGGTTGGATTGCCGGTTTTTTTTTCATGCCTTCATCATCTTCACACTGCACTGACGCACATTATATATATTGGAGTACTTTTTATGTACAGAAATATGCTACTTCAATCGAAATGATGACAACACTTTCCATGGATCTTCTGATAGGTAATTAAGCAACCAATCGTTGAAGGATCAAAATGCCACTTTTGCTCTCTGAATCATTCGCTGTGAAGAAGTAAAGATAAGTTTTCGGGTAAGGATTGAAGATGTTATCTTAGGATGGAATCAAAAGTTGATGATACATGTTGGAAGAAAGAACCATCCCAAAACCATCCTTATGCTTCTGAGCACTGAGCAGACCTTCCACTGATCTCTTCAGGCAATGGATGAACCACAATTCAGCTACTTTGCTTTGTCTGCATTTGCATATCTTTTGTACTTGACATCAGAGAGCTTTCTTACCTATATCAGTCACAACTGGATTGGCAAAATAACGAGATATATATGCATGTAACTGTTGATTATCCTGCATGACGTATTGATGCAGAAGGGACAGCATAGTAACCTGCCACTATGTGCTTCTCTTTCTTTTTGAGCATGCTCTGAATTTTTCTCTGAATACCTGAAAGCTCCTGATTGTCCATCAGATAACTCTCTCTATCTCTCTTTCCCTCTGAATCAAATCTAGTATCCACTAAGCAACAGAGGGCGGCTGAAAGAAATTTTTACTTTTCTTCCACCTCCATCAATTCACCACTTAACCGAAACTTCTGAAAGTGCAGAGTGACAGATACAGCACGCACTCTATCCTGTTCTTCAGAAGTTTTATCGGTTGGTGTTCGTCTTCGTTTGCCGACAAATTTTTGAGGTTTATCTAAGCTTTGACAATGGCCAAGAAGGATCTATTCAATTTCAGGCATGTGATCATGGCTTTTTCCCTGTGCTTTAGACCAAATCTTATGGGCTGCCTATGCAATAATGCAGCTGGTTGTTAGTATTTGGTTCACTGTGCTACTACTTTGCACCTTCTGAAAGAATAGATACTCTGTCTTTGGTTGAAGCATGGGCATGGCGCACTGGAATGCAATTGTTCAGAATTTTTCTCTTCCCTGAAATATTCAGAGCTTTGCAATTGATAGAAAGAAATGCAAGTATGCAAATCATTCCTTTTTTGTAAAAAAAAAACAAAGAGGATCATATTCCATCAAATGCTCTTTGTATTTGACCATATATATATGACACATGTTTTGCAAGTTTGACAGGTATGTAACAGTTTGTGCAAATCGCAATCAGATTGTATTACAGTATAAGATAGTGGCATAATGCACAATGCCTGTAGAATGATGCATCTGGACGCGTTTACTTTGCAGAGTCAGGCAGACATCAAGAAAGAACACTGACAAAGTGCACAATACCGAACTCCGATGTCCAAATCGATGCGTGAATGTAACAAGCTGCAGATTGCATGCCAACACTGCAGAAATTATGCATCAGTTTATGGATTTTTTTTTGTTTCTTTTTTTGCCAGCCTCTGTTCTGAATGTTGCAAGTGTTCGACAGGTGAAAGTATTATTGATTCTTCGGTAGGCAGCACAAAACAACTGTTACTTTGTGCCTGCATCCAAAGCTTTTCAGAATTCAGATTGACTTGTAGCTAAGGCAAAGATTTGGGCAATGGATTTAGCTTTCATTAAATTAAGCTATAGGATAACTTAATCATGCAGCATCAAGTGTAGTTTGCGTCACCATCTCATGAAAAAACAGTTATGAGTTAACCATGTTCGTGGTACGAAGTTTCAGTGGTATGTGTGTCTTTTCCCCTTCAATAAAAAAGGTTGGTGATAGTGTTGATGTTCTATGCCCATCCATCGATATCTCCAGGTGGGTTGTTTATAAAAGTTTTGAAGGTCTCTGGAGATATTTTGGGAGTAACTTCTCCAGCATTGTCTTTCATAAAGAAAAGTTTCAGGTTGCATTTTTTTAAGTACTTACCTTTCCACCTATCATGAAAATGTCTATTGGAAAGATAGAATTCTTTGTATAGTGGTGGAAAATCACACCAGCCTCCTCAAATCCTAGTAAAGATTTGGTGCAATGGCTTTTCGATATTTTGGTGTTTGGTACCTTTTTAAATTTAAACCTATGTTGCAAAAATTAGGCAAAAGGATGTGACGTAATTATTATGGGGAACCCGTGTGGCCCAACGATGTTTTATATAGTACTTTTCTAGAGAACATATCCTATACATATAAGCTTCTCGTGCACACTCCGTGCATACCAACTAGCAAATATCACAGAAAATTTTAGAAAAAATTGGACACATGTTCCAATAGTATTACATCCACGTGTGAAATATTATCATCAAATTCATTATATTTCAGCCATAACAAAAAAGACAAAATTCTGACAAATTTTCACCCTTAAAACTGTCAGATTTTTCACTTTTTGTTACAGCTAAAATATAATGAATTTGAATATGAGACTTTGCAGATATATGTAATACTATTAAGAGTATATGTCTATTTTTTTAGTTTTTTTGTAACATTTGTTAATTGGTGTGCACGGAGTGTGTACGGAAAGCTTATGTGCATAGTAGAATTTCCCGTGACATTTTTCTAGTAGTACTTCTACGTACTTTTGCATGTAAGGGTTGTTCGGTTACTAACATTGTCATAAATCATAACTCACTTTAGTTAAGTGTGGCTTGTCATAATTTTTTCCCTACAAATTGTAGAACTATTTTTAGAAACAACACCATTTAAATGAGAAATTGCAAAAGTAGAGATCTGTTGGCTAAAATTGTAAGTTTAGCACATTGTCGAACTTTGGTTGTTTGAAAGGGGTTGCAGGGTAAAAACAACTTGAAAACTCATGGTGCATGTGCATGGCCTATTATTGTTGGCCACTACATGCATGTGCTTTTACCTTACATGAATGTGTAATTAGTCCAGCAACCTTTATTGAACAATGGTTGTTCGATAGGTTATCCGACGTGTCATGCTCGTAGCTAATCGTATTGTGGTTGTTTGATATACACCCTACTATCAAACAACTAAATGATTGGTGAACAAACGATTGAGTATATGACAAGAGGGGCAATGTGCTAAGAAAGTGTGGCAAGTCATAATTGTAGCAATGAACCAAACAAAAGGTTAAAAGATGCAGCAGCCTAAAGTTTGGTATGGTAAGTTGAACTGTTATTAGATGGTACCTAATAGGTTATTAGGTGTTCTTATAATGCTTTCAATGCCGACATACTTATGGATAATATCTTTTCTAGATAATATCAATAAATTTCAAAATCCATTTCGTCACCTAATGGCTACCATCGTCTTTTTAATCTATACCGCTGTAACTGTTTGGTTAGATACGGGAGTAACATTACCCACTGAAAAATCCAACTTAGTTCACTAAGATCAGGCAAGCCATAGAAGTGAGGCTCATTTTCTAGAATATGAACTTAATATGGCCTCGTCAGGTAGTGATGAAAATAAAGATTAAGTACATGCACGTAAAAATGAGAAAGCCATTAGCACATGGTTAATTAAGTTTTAATTATTTCAAACTTAGAAAATAGATTTATCTAATGCTTTAAAGCAGCTTTTATAGAGAAAGTTTAGCAATTTAAAAAATGTGTTAACGAAAAATAAGGTAAAATATGTATCTTACTCAGAAACGAACGGGCCTTAACGATAAATGGATTCACAATGGAGCTTCAAAAACAAATCATCGTTTCCTAACCCATTTGTCTATAAACACTTTATTTTGGGCCTTTCCAACTAAGGCCTGTGTGGATAATTTCGCCTCTCTATAAATTTCGGCCCACATAACGTAGTTGGGCCTCAACCCCAAATCCCCCCAAAATTCTGATTTCCTAATCCGCTCCGCTCCTCCCACTCCCGCCGCCTCTCGCTTCCGCGCTTCGTCTTCCTCCTCCCCCACCTCCACTCCGCGCGACGATCCGCAGGTCATCTCCCCTCCACCCGCGAGGATTCCCGGAGATCCTGCCCGCTCCCCCCGCCCCCCTCAACCCCCCTGGAGCGGAGGCGCGTGGTGGCTGGCGCTTCCCCCCTGCGGTGGTTGTGCTGCTGTGTTCGCGCGCGGGGCGCACGGGAGGTGTTCGACGGAATGCCCAGCCGAGAGAAAGAGAGAGAGAGGGAGGGAGGTATGTGGGTAAGCGTAAGCCTCTTCGTTTCCCTGTTTTATGGTTTACTACTTGTGTTTGCATGCTAGCGTGCGGTGTCTGCGCGCTATTTCAGATGGATGGAACTGGAACATGATCTTGCACTGCTTTGAATAAAACAGTGATGTGATGTTGAGCATTCGGAATTGAGACATAGAACTAATTTTTCTCCGGGTTTCTACTACTGTTGAAATGCTATTTCGCTTCAAAGGGCTAGTAAAAATGGCAACCCCATTCTGTAGTCCATCAGTGTTAAACCCAGAAGCTCACCAGGCATTAGAATTCCCTGCTCCTTAATCTGTTTTATATCTTTGTTATCTTGCCTAGTGAAAATCTGTAACATTTTAGAGTTCCTTTTTCATGAGAACTTGCATCCTTTTCCTGATCAAATTTCATGCAACAGGATTGAAAAAAAAAATCGAAGTATGGCGAATATCACATCGTTGTTGCTGACATTCTCTTCCTACCAGAGGTTTTATCAAACTCTCAAATTTTGAAGGTGAACTAACAAGAGAAATTATCATTTCAGGCCACAACGGATCCTGTGCTCTTAACAGCAGGCAAGCATCCAAACTTTCCTATTAGCTGCTGCTTTTTGTGTCATCAGTGCATCAAACCAAGTCAATTGGTAAAAAGTTAGCTTGAAGTATAATTATGAACGTATGAGCAGTTGATTTGCATGGATGGGCATTTGGTTTCACTACCATCCTCTATGCCAAAGGACCAAGGCTCTTACTTTAGCATGCTCTGGAATTTATTTTGCTACTCGTGCTTTCTGTGACAAGCCGAACCACAGGATTGTCCACAAGGATAAAAATCTTGTTAGGGTCGAGAGGGATTTGATTGACGTGTTTACACTCCATGAACTTCTGCAGTTATGTGCAAAGAGGAGGTCCCTCTTAGTTGGGAAAAGCTGCCATGGATTAGCCATTCATTTTGGGCTGGTAACTGATACTGTCACATGCAATATTCTCATCAACTTGTACACAAAATGTGGCCAGAATGATTGTGCTCGTCGCGTTTTTGATGCAATGTCTGTCAGAAGCATAATCTCTTGGAATACCATGATTGCTGGATATACTCATAATAGAGAGGATGTAGAAGCACTGAAGCTTTTTTCAAGAATGCACCGAGAAGGGACCCAGATGACCGAATTTACCTTATCCAGCACTCTCTGCGCATGTGCTGCGAAATATGCTATTATTGAATGCAAACAGTTACACACTATTGCCATCAAGCTTGCACTTGATTCTAGCAGTTTTGTTGGGACTGCATTTCTTGATGTTTATGCAAAGTGTAATATGATAAAGGATGCCTGCTGGGTTTTCGAGAATATGCCTGAGAAAACTTCAGTTACATGGAGTTCATTATTTGCAGGATTTGTGCAGAATGGTCTCCATGAAGAGGTATTGTGTTTATTTCAGAGTACACAAAGGGAAGGAATGCAATTGACTGAATTCACTGTTTCATCTATCCTCAGCACATGTGCAAGCTTAGCATTGATAATTGAAGGAACACAGGTGCATGCAGTTATTGTTAAGCATGGTTTTCATAGGAACCTCTTTGTAGCAACATCTCTTGTGGATGTCTATGCAAAGTGTGGTCAGATTGAAAAATCATATGAAGTATTTGCTGATATGGAAGAAAAGAATGTTGTCTTATGGAATGCAATGATTGCTAGTTTTTCTAGGCATGCTCATTCTTGGGAAGCAATGATTCTCTTTGAGAAAATGCAGCAGGTGGGGATTTTTCCAAACGAAGTTACCTATCTCTCCATCTTGTCAGCATGCAGTCATACTGGCTTAGTTGAAGAGGGCCGTCACTACTTTAACCTGCTATTGTCTGATCGGACCGCTGAACCTAATGTCCTTCACTATTCTTGTATGGTTGATGTTTTGGGGCGATCTGGGAAGACTGATGAGGCTTGGAAATTACTTGATAAAATGCCATTTGAACCAACTGCATCTATGTGGGGATCTTTGCTTGGATCAAGCAGGATCCACAAGAATATTAGATTAGCCAGAATAGCAGCTGAACAGCTTTTCCGTCTTGAGCCTGAAAATGGAGGGAACCATGTTTTGCTATCAAATGTATATGCTGCCAGTGGAAACTGGGAGAATGTTGTTGTTGCAAGGAAGTATTTGAGGGATAGTGGTGCTAAAAAAGAGATGGGCAGGAGTTGGATTGAGGCGAAAGGCAAGATTCATGTTTTTGTTGCTGGAGAGAGAGAACACCCAGGAATAACTGATGTATACAATAAGTTGGAGGAAATTTACCATGAGATGAGAAAGATTTCTCACAGAGCCAACACACAA
The DNA here is from genome assembly GCF_034140825.1 of Oryza sativa Japonica Group. Lineage (NCBI taxonomy): Eukaryota > Viridiplantae > Streptophyta > Magnoliopsida > Poales > Poaceae > Oryza > Oryza sativa. The sequence goes on from NC_089046.1 coordinate 2,858,072, forward strand.
TGTGATCTGCATGATGTGCATGCTGACCAAAAAGAGGAGCTACTTAAACACCACAGTGAGAAACTAGCATTTGCTTTTGGTTTAATCAGCTTGCCCCCTAATATACCAATTACTATATACAAGAACCTTAGGATCTGCGGAGACTGTCATTCCTTTATGAAGATTGTATCCTGTATTACAGAACGCCAAGTCATTGTCAGAGATATCAATAGATTTCACCATTTTAAGGATGGCTCATGTTCTTGTGGGGACTTCTGGTGATCTAGGACTGAATGAGGAATACCAATCATCTACCAGCGGTGCCCTCATCATGTAGAAAATTATTGCCCTGTGAGTAGTGGCACTGCCGCACTAAAGATCTGTGTCAGGACTTATATTGATATTCTTTGTCACCCAAGTCAATAATGTCATGCTGCTGGCCCCATTTGGTGTAATATCAACACAATCATCTGAACTGTGCATAGCAAATGGAAGCACAGATGTGAGTCCTTATTTATATGAGATACTGAATAGATTGTGCGACCTACAAAGATATTATCTTGTACAGTGATTTTATCATGCATTGCAAGCCACTTAAAAATCCATGATTTGGTTTTTGCACTGACATGCTTTCATGGGAAGTAGATCGATGCAAGTTTTGTATATATGAAAATATACATGGGAAAATATGGACCGGAAGATTTTTTTTTATTAGACATATTCAGGGAAATGGATTTCTTCTGACCTCAACATTTATTGATTTCAGAGCCTACAGAAGTTGCAATTGAAACTATTTGGTTTGTACTAGTGCTCTGAAGTTAATTGAACTGCACAATTGGATGCACATTTCATCTACGCTCCTATAATCGAATCTTTCTCATCATTTTTCCACTCCAAAAATGATGAATTCTGGAAAGTGGTATTCCTCGCTCTCTTTTTCTTCTGTTGCTCCTATCATGTCCTTTGCGATTTCTATACATTTTTGTGCTGTATTTAAATACAGTATATTTTATTGCATTCCACATAATTGTACTCTAGCATTTGTTGGTCTTAAATACAAGAGCTTGTAGTTTGTTTGTTTCTTGCAATTCTTTTGTTCTGCTTACAACTAACAACCAGATTTCCCTGAAACTTTAATCGTATGGTGGGAGTATCAGATTTTCCTTTTTAGCTTTTAATTTCGTAGTAATAGTCTTCTACTATCTATCTAGTGTTGTCTTCAGTATGGCAAATTATTGATATTCTGGAACAAAAACAGCAAGCGCATTGGTTCAGATTTTCATTACCTAAAAGCCTCTAATATGTTCATCAGTCATAATAGACAAAACCTGAGCTGTTGGTTACGCTAGGATGTCGACAAGTGTACTCCTAAAAAACTAATTTGTCATATTCTCTTGATCATGATGATCAGTTACTTTATGATGTTGCTACGTCAAGGCATTTGTCATCAACGACTGAAAACATCTTTTCACTGTCTATACTTACGGCATAACATAGGGGAAATGTTTGTCCTTGTCATTTCTCACCCTTACCAACTTACTGACTGTTCTATAGTTTTCTCTATCATGGTAGAACCGGCCATATCTTTGGTCCTTACAGTCCAATACTGGTCCACCATGCGCATGATACACCTGTTTTTCAAGGAAAGTACTGTTTGTGTACAAAAGCTGGCGTCTAGAACCACTTGAAGGTAGTACTCAGGAAAAGGGCAAATAATGCCTACAAGAGATGACCATTCATCTGGGTTAGCCATCTCTTTGTGGACCATGCCCATTCATGATCTACATGAAGGCAGCAGCTTCTTGTAGCGAAAAATGGGATCTTGCGGGCTTTCTGGCCTTGTGGCTGATGATGCAGTAGTGATGCCTTCCTTGGTGTTGGTGGTGGGTATATCATAGCGTCTTGTAGGTCCGGTTTTTGAGTTGGGCCCCTGCATGGCTGCATCCAGTTTTGTGGGTCAGGTTCTGGTAGTCCCAGTAGCCAAGGGTGTGTGGGTCACTGAGTCACTCATGTGACGCATCCTCAATCTCATCTCGTATAACCGTTTTTAATCATGTGGTAGTTAATTCTATTGCCTGCTCACCACCATGCATCGTGTTTAGTAATTCTTTGGTTTAACCCACCTAATTTTTTTTTTGCCTAAACCTGTATTCTCTATCCCTGGCAGTAACTACATTGAGTAGAGACTAAAATTAGGCAGGTAGGACAGGGGTTTAGTTCCAGACAGAGATGCACAATCAGCTGTATATTTTTAACATAGATGACGTGATTAGTCTGTACTTGGCAGTTGTTCCTTTGACAAGGCCTCCTTTTTGTTATATATAAAAAAACAGATCCTTTTTCTCGGTATGCGTTAAGTAGACTAAGTGAGGGTCTACTTTATCATTATGGCACTCACATGACTCTTTTCTGCTAATGCTAAGATATATTATTTGGGGTTCAAAGGCGTTAATCATGCAACCCTGGAGTGCCTCGGATAAGGTTCATCTTTTGTCATTAGGGAGAGCTCCCCCTGCACATGGCTACGGTTCTTGCAAGCAGACAGGAAATCTTGCTGTTGATACGGTAGTTAACCTATTAAGTTTAATCATCACTAGCACAATTGCCGCGAGGAAGCCCCCCATTCAGATGAATCTGAGACCTGCATCTCATTCTTTATTTTCCTAATCAAATCTCTATTCTAGTACTAACCTTAGTTTTATACTTAATCTGTCCTGCATGTAGAAATTGTGTACCTACCTTCTTAGGGCAACTTGCAGCTTGCTCAGTCGTCATACATACCAAGTGGTGCTCTTGCCTCCAAATTAGCTTGGTGGCCTAGCTAGGTAATGCAAAGCTTTCACTCTAGATTCTTCAGGTAGGAGTACTTTTGTTTTAATTAGCTATGGTTGTGTTTCATTAGTTGACACGAGGTAACTGCCTGAAGTTAATTAAGAGGCTGATAGCACCACGTCAGTTCAGTTAGGCCTCCATGTTCCTTTCTCCAGGCATCTGCTGCTTTGGATTATTGACCGGACAGAGCAATAAATCTGTGGTTTAGCCTCGTACAAACCTTTCTAACATAGGCAACAAAAGCAGGAGACAGATCTCCATTTTTTTTTAATCTTTTGATACCTGCATGCTGTGTGGGGAATCTGGCGGATTATTGGAGTTTAGTGGCCTTTTTGTGTGCCTTAGACCATCAACTTAGCTAGCCTTTTTTTCTTTGTATCCTATTAGGGCAAATTGAGCCCACTTGTACACTCTAACTTTTGTTGTGCCTTTCCTTCCCGAGGGAACAGAAAGGTAGAGACCGGCCATTAATAGACTAGTAAAAGATCAGGACATGAAAATCCCCAGGTGTCGGCATTGCTTGTGGCACATCACTTCTTTAATGGTCCTTGGGGCATCTACTATGAATTTTTTCTCCATAATTTCACTACTCCTACTACTGCTAGTGCATCACCACCACCCTGTTGCTTAGAGAAGGAGAAATGCACTGCACATGCCCCCCTCCTCCTTGCATTACTCATTATTAGGTGAAAGCATTGAATGAATTGATTGCACGAGGTTAAATTTATTTTTTTAAAACAAAGAACAACTCATGCATCATGCATGTAGAAGTATAGAACAGTAGAAGAGTCATTCATGCATGTATAGAAACAGTAGTAGTGGTAGAAGAAAAGGGGAAGAGAACAAAATCCCCATTGGGGTATTACTTTGTTTCTTCAGGTTCAGGGGAGGCAGCAGGAGAAGGATACATCAACTTCACAGTTTGTTCATGGACCCACTCACAGTCACATACTACAGATGACACATACATACTTGCAAAACATGTCAATTTTTCCTCTCTCTCTCTCTCTCCTGTTTGTTTCTCATGGTGTGTCACCATCTCTCTCCTCCCTCTCCTTTTCAACCTGATGTTTCCTGAAACCTCCCCACCTGCTGCAAGGGCCCCCGTACTGTAAGTAGGGTTTCTGGAAGACAAGAATGTAAAAAAAACCCAGGAAAAGGGGCACTCTGATGATTCATGGAAGGAAGATTGCCCGGGAAACAAGGGATCTCTCCCCACTTCCTTCTTCTTTTTTCCCTTCCAACAGGTCAATTCAATCGAACCTGTCACTTGGTTCAGAGTGTAGTAGTAGTAGGCTGGTGGTAGTAGTAACTAGTTTCACTGTTGGTGGTTAGGATTCTGCAAGCAAAGGCCTCAGATCTCCTCATCATCTCATCAACTAGCTGCCCCTGTTGTGCAAAAACAAGAGAATTGTTTGAAAACCTTAGAATTAACAATTGAATTTGATTTGGAGAAGTGCTGGTCGTTGCTGTCATTTGATTTCTAGTTCGTTCTCTACTAGCTTAATGCTGCAACTGTAATTCTAGATGGCTGTTAAAACTGAAAAAATACTGACCAGTAATTTGGCACTGTAGACACTGCGGCGTAGGGGCTCTGGTGGTGCATGTAGCCGTACATTGCCGTCGCCTGATCCGCCTCCGGCTCCGGGCCGCAGTCGAGGTTAACGCCGAACAGCCTGAGCCGCCTCGACGGCGGCGGCGCCGACGCCGCGCTGCTGCTCTTGGCGTCTGCTTCTCTCTGCGACTCTCCTGCAAATTGTTCCACCGCGAAAGGTATATGATCTTTAATCACTTGCTGTAGTTGCATGTTAATTATAGTATCAAAGTGCTTAATTAATTTGTTCTTGAGTTTCTACTACTAGATATGCAATTGCGTGTTTAGTTAGTTACCTGCGTGTAGTATGTCGCTGTGATCTTGGTCTACGGAGCGATGGTAGGCATATGAATTGGCAGGGCTGGTAGGGTCGTAGGACGAGCCCGACGTGCTGTAACACATTGGGCTCCACGGCTGCTGCTCGCCGCCGTTGAGGGCAGGCGGCTGCGGCGTGACGCGAACGGCGGGCGGCGGCGCGGGCGCGCTCTCGCCGCGGCGCCTGCAGCCGATGAAGAGGCGGTCGGCGGCGCCGAGGCCGCGGACGCGCTCGAAGTGGACGACGTCGCCGGCGTCGAGGCGCTTCTCCTTGACGTAGCGGCTCCAGCCCTTGGTGAGCACGTAGCTCTGGCTGCTGGTCCAGTAGGAGTAGCGGAACCGCCATGGCTTGCCGGACTCGTCCTCGAAGGAGAGGAGGAGGCCCTTCTCACCGGAGTCGCCGCCGCCGAGCGGGAAGTACCTCTCGGCGTGCTGCTTGGGGATCACCAGCCTGTTGAGCTTGCCGACGTCGCTCGGCGTCAGCGGCTTCTCGAACAGGTGCTCCCTCTCGTAGTGGTGGTGGTAGTGCAGGTTGGTGTACATGGCTACACCCCATGGCCACGCCTGGGGGTGCCCCTGGGCGAGAGGGTGCATGGCCATTGCTGCGGCTGAGCTAGAGCTGATCGATCGGTCGATCGAAACAAAGATGTGTTGGGAGCAAAAGTTGGGTAGTGGAGAAGAGGAGAGGAGAGGAGAGGAGGTAGGAGATGAAGATGATGATGGTGTGTTGTGTAGAGAACCATGCACATATCATGGCTAGGCATTTATAGCCTTCCAACTATACTAGTAGTAGAAGTGTAGAGCTTTATGTATTGATATTTGCTACTAGTACATGAGGTTCTTTTGGTGTATGCATGTATTACTGCTAGATCTCTAGAGAGAGAGAGAGAGAGAGAGAGATGGGGAGTTTTTTTAACCTAGGTAGACAGGAAGAATCAAAGTGAAGGGGGGTTCAAAGGTGGTGAGGTTAGAATATATAGTCTGAGTGTAGGTGATGAGGAATGATCAGGTGGTGGTACTTAAAAGTTGGTGCCTGGCCATTGTGGCCTAATCACAGCCATCCAGGGGGGTAGACCCTACCATTGCTTTCCATGTGCATGGGTGGTTGGGGGCCTATGCATATGCATGTATGACCACTGTCCTTAACTCCCCATTTTAACTTGTAGAGGTCCAGGTTCCTTTAGCTTCCTGGTGTGTTGCTGCAGGGCACCAAATTTCGATTTGGCTTTGGAAGTCCTGGGTAAGGAACCCAAGTCTATCCCACTGTTCATTTGGAACTGAATGAATGAGGAGGCTTGTTCTTGTTGCATTGCAATTTAACCTGTGGAGAAAGACATGGAATTTTAGTATAGATTTACTAGCTAAAAGGGGTGGATTGATAGATTGGCAGCAGTTTATATTTGTGGTCCACTTGAAATAGCTGGTGTACTCCCTCCATCCCAAAAAAAGACAAACCTTGGTTTCCGTGTCTAACGTTTGACTGTCCGTCTTATTTGAAAAAATTATGAAAAAAATTAAAAAGACAAGTCACGCATAAAATATTAATCATTTTTTATCATCTAACAACAATAAAAATACAAATTATAAAAAAATTTATATAAGACGGACAGTCAAAGTTGGACACGAAAACCCATAGTTTGCCTTATTTTTGGACAGAGGGAGTAGGCAATAACTTGTTCAGGGTAGAGGCCTCTTGTGAGAGATGTGACATTTGAGGTGTATGGGCTGTGTGCTCTAATTATCATGCACAGCCATGGAGTAGAGTACTCCTACTACTAGCAACCAGCCATTTCTTTGATCTCAGATTCAACACAATCAAGGGGTTTTGTCAGGAGGCCTGTCTCATTGAATGTGTGCTGACCACCCCTTAAGAGGACAAGACTTGCAAGTTACAAGCTGGTTTTGGTTGGATTCTCACACAATGAATTGAATTGGCTGTAAGATATTGTTTCCATTCAAACCTTTGCCCTAGGACAACCTACCCTGCTCAGGACACACACAATTCCACTTGTAAGGAGTGTGTGTGCTTGCGTGGGAGTAAAGCCATCGGTCATTACTCTGCTTCTTCTTGTGTGGATGATAACCTTAATAGTAATAAGTAAGATCAGTGGTGGTTCTTTATCATTTCATTAGGGCATTTTGGGGGGGCACCTCTTGCTGCTGGAGGATTGGAATACAGAACATAATATGATCTGTTCTTTATATTTTTTTTAACGACAGATCTGTATCAGATTCTGTAAAATATTAACGATAAAATCAGCAATGTCGCTTTGCTTGCTTCTTTGGAGACAAGTATTCCATCACATGGTCAGATACATTGTGTGCTCACTGATGTATACTAATGGCCAAGTATTATTCAGTTTGTCAGCCTTTGGAGAAACCGGAGGGCCCAAGATGGGGCGTTTTTTTGTCCAGAATCCAATCATAACGGTGATTTAACGGATCTCCTCATAGGTAATTGCTCCATTAATTTTATTATTTGCTTCTTATTTTCAATTAGCACAACATCACCCATCCAGATCATATGTCAAATACCAGTATCATCTAAACATTATGTTTTCTTCTACCCTGGCCTAACTAGCACCAGGAAAATTGGAGCAAATACATGATTATTATTATCTCACGTGACCTTGGCGTTACCTGTTCTGCCTTGGTGTTGCCGGGGGCTCCAAGTTCCCAAACGTCAAAATATTCTAACATTGAAATGGGAAATAGGATCAAGATTGGACCTGCGCAGAGATCCCCCTTCTCCAATTTCCAATAACCTCATGAATGGGGTGATGCAAATTTTTGTCCCCAATTCCTTCACCCCCTGCTGTTGCGTGTACAACTCCTGGTCCTCGTAGTCACTACTAATCCCTAGAAGTTTTCTGCTATTGTTTTCTCTGTGCATGCATGCACATTGAGGGGGTGTGTAGATCCAAGGTGTAAAGTTTTGGTGTGTCAGATCGAGTATTATAAAGGGTGTCGTATGGGATATTCGGACACTAATAGAAAAAACTAATTATAGAATCCGGCAGTAAATAGCGAGGCGAATTTATTAAGCCTAATTAATCTGTCATTAGCAAATGTTTACTGTAGCACCACATTATCAAATCATGGAGCAATTAGGCTTAAAAGATTCATCTCGCAAATTAGTCGCAATCTGTGCAATTAGTTATTTTTTGTCTATATTTAACACTTCATGCAGGTATTCAAACGTTCGATGTGATAGGGTGTAAAATTTTCGTGTGGAAACTAAACAGGGCCTGAGATAGTACTATCAGATATGCAATAAAGATCACCACCTACATGGCTTCATCTGCTGCATATGTAATACTCCAGTAGTATTAGTTAACCGCATGCATGATATATAATACTCCACTTTTATTAAACTACTATAGTAAATCTCTCTGTCAGCATGATGAGTCTATGCTTAGCATCTCTTGGGCTGTGAAAACATGCATGATTAAATTCAAGTTGCATGTTTTCTTATGGAATCTTGTCAAGAAAAGTCATGGAGGTTACTCGATTGCAGTCTCATGCAAATGATGGAGCCTAATTTACATAAAGACGGTTTTTTTTAACTTTAAACTAGATTTTTAGCCTTAGAATGCTAAGAGGCCAGATTTTCTATTTTTATTTTTATTTAAAAAGAAGTTAGTTAATTCATTAAGGTTATGCTTATATCATGTAGAAGGTTATGCTTATTATTTATTTCAAGATATTTCGACTCTTTCTTAATCTTCGAAAAGAGAAATTTCGTAGTTCATGTTTCATAGGTTGTCTGTACCTTGTACTACTATGTTCTGAACTTCAGCTGATGTATGCATGTCTCTACTCTTGTGAAATACTAGACTCTTGAAAATAAAGAAAGGGCATGCATTAATCTCGTTGCATCTTATAAAACTCAGTGGAAGGATTTGCCTGAAAATTATGAAACAGGGCCTCTGATTCTGATGGTAGTTAAACATATACTACATAATATAGTCATTGACAATTGCATCATTGTCAAAACATTGACCAAGAAGAAATGATGCAGTGTACTGTACTTTCAGTTGTATAGCTGTGTACGTATCTGTTGAAGAGTGGAGGAACACACCAGATCAGAACTACTAAACTGGTACCCATCTGCAGGCAAGGCATAGCATCTGGACAGTGCATATGCATGCACTGGCTGTGAATTGTTGCCCCAAGTGCATCATATTTAAAGGTGGCAATGAGGATCGGAGCTAGGGAGCCACGCAGCAGGTTCTTCATCCTACAAGCTTCAATCATGCAGCTCACCTGCCCAATCGTTTGATAATTCAGGTTTGTGTTTCTCCATGCACATGAACGAATTTGGTATCTTATGGAGAATTGTATATTCAGATAAAACTCTAGATAAGGGGACACATGCTAATGCTCCTCATTATGTTATTCCGTGTGGCTCTGTTCCTTTCCATGAGGCCACGTACTTACGTTTTTATATTTGCCAGGATCATGCAGATGTATGTGTGTATGACCAAGAGCCTTGAACGGCATGATGGACGTGGGGAGCATATATACAACACCTTTATTATTAGGAATGGTGTTGGTTTAATTAAGATGTACGAACTTCGAAGATTGTTTTTGTGGTGGCTTGTCGCTGGTTGATGTAAACTAATACCCAATGTGATGTCTATTCTACGTGGCCCGCGGCTAATGCACACATGTCCTCAACTACTAATATATCCAGGTTAGTTTCTGGCCTCTCTTTGCTTTGATTCAATGGAAGATGAAAAAAAATAAACTTTTGTTATTGTAGCAGATCTCATTGCCTCAAGTGCCATGATCTTGATGGGTCCTGGACCTAGTAGGCAAGTACTAGCATAATTAGCGTTCTTGTGTAAGATTTCCCAGGTTAATGATAAACATTATAGTAGTAGTTGTTGTAACAGCATTCTGCATGAATGCATGGTCATGTTGCAGTATTGTGACGACTGCCTAAATTTCTGTACCATGCAGGTGCGACTAAATCTGAGATCTTTTGAACAGATCTTGGTGTGTGCTGTGGGAATGCGTAAAGGAGAGGTGCAGATGATCTCAAGATTGGAGCTTTTTTTTTTTCTTCTGTTTTGGCGCACTGAAGAAAGACTGACTGACGTGATAGAGAAGGGCAGGGGAGGAGATGATGGCAGAGAAAAACTGGTATGTTTTCAGATGCCTTTTTACCCTCGCAGTCGCAGGGCCGGCCTGCATTGCTGTCATGTTACTACTACTCTCTGTCAGGGTTAAAGAGTACACTCTCCTATAGGAGTGAAGGGGGGAGACAAAGTGGAAGCAAGGCCCTCCTGATTACCACGAGAAAGAGAAAGTGAGAGTTTGATACTAGGCCCTAAAAAGGATGAACACACACAGGTTACAATGGTGTGATCAGGTGAGGATTTTCCCCTCATACGGCGGACTACTCTCTTCGTTTCATATTATAAGATGTTTGATTTTTTTTCTTGGTCAAAATTTTATAGATTTAACCAAATTTATAAAAAAAATTAGCAATACCTACAATACCAAATTAGTCTCATAAAATTCAACATCGAATATATTTTGATACAAAGTTTATTTTTATTGGAAATGTTACTATAATTTTCTAAAAAAAGTTTGACAAAAAAACAAACGATTTATAATATAGAGGGAGTATTTAATAGTGACATGATGATAATTGCATTGATGGAGTCCAGCTCTATTGCATCATGTTAGTTAAGTACTTTCTTTAGTCAAAAACATTTGACGTTGGAAAAACTAACCTCAGTTTTCGCTACATCATATAAGTTTGATTAGAGAAAGTACAGTAATATCTTTGTTTTTGTCACTAATTAACCGGTATATTCAGCTTGTTTTTGTCGCTTGCTGAAGTTAAAAACTAAACTTTCCTCTACTGGGTACGGGCATAATCCTGACATTTCAATTTGTAACTGCATTATTTGTATTAAGAGGAACTAATGAAGCATGGAAGGTGGGGTGGGGTCCCTAACCGAACTAGTAGTAAATTTGAGTTTGAGCATTGTGGTACTCAAATTAGATAACTGCTCCTTATTAACTACAATCCAAATTTAAATTGTCAAACTTAATTCTAAGTTGATTTTGTGGTTTTCTCATTGTTCTTTATTTTCCATCATTAGCTTTCAAAATGTACAAATATAAAGGTTTTACCTGTATAGAATTTTTAATTAATTAATTCATGTTTCTACAGTTCATCAGCCACAGCTTTCTTTGTATCCTTCATTTATTCATGATATGGACATATAGACAAGATGTCAATTCTTTAAAACTGCGGCTCACTTTTCGCATTGGCTTAATCTTCTAGCTAAGCTGCTAGTTGTAGTTGGTGTATTAAACTCAATAAATATAACACTTCTGCTAATAATTTCCATATGCCTGATCTCCGTTTTTTTACCAATGACATCTCTTTAATTGTAACATTATTGTTGGCTTCTTGCGTGAACAGAAAACACCAAATTAACTTATATTTATCCTGGTGGTCTCTTCCAAGGGGTACCTGAAAGAAAGATCGATCCAGTTGGATGAGCTAGAAAAGCACCCGGGACAGGTACGTACCCAGCTGCACTGTATCAGTACCAAGAAGAGTCAGCCGCTTGTTGTCCCTGCACGAACCTGACCCATCATCACTCATCATCATCGTCAGCATTCAGCAGCAATGCAATGCGAGCAGCAGGTAACAAGATGAAGAACAACTTTTGTGTAGATGCATCACTTTTGCACAGTTGCATATCGCAGTTTCTGTCACGGGGCTATGCATCATATCGATCGTATTATCATCGCAGCAGCAGCAATAGCTGGTCCTTTTCACTGCTGCTCCTCGTCGTCTTCTTCTCCTTCCCCACCGGAACAGTTCGGCACGCAGACTGGCATAAGTAAGGCCCCCCGCTCTTTTATTTCTAACTAAAATACAAGTTTTATCTCGATTTTTTTGTTAACACATTTTTCAAACTGTCAAACAATATTGTATTTCATGCGAAAACCTTTTATATCAAAGTTTATTTAAAGTAGGAAAAAGTACGAATTACCCCCTAAACTATGGTGGTCGACCGAATTACCCCCCTAAACCCGGAAACCAGACATTACTCACCCCGAACTTTTAATACCAGACGAATTACCCCCCTCAACACTATTTTGAGCGGTTTTGACTTAAGTTTGCACACGTGGCGCCTACGTGGCAATCCAGTCAGCAAATAAAAATAAAAATAACTCCCTTGGGCTCACCGGTGAAGCATCTAGGCCCCCGGTGTTAATTTTGGTAATTAATGACAAGCACTAATTGTGGACTAACCATTGTCTTTTGAGCTATACATTTTAAGTTAGATCCACGTCATGTGTGCGCATGGATGACTATCGATGGATTAAAATTTGATGGCGCGAAGCGAAGAAAAGAAAACGGTAAAAGTAGTGTTTTAGTTTTAAAATTGATCGAGGTGAAGGGCGATCAAATTTGCTAGTTTATTTTTTAGTTTCGCTGTACTATTAAGAGGGGTAATGACCTAGCAAAGAGATGATTTTAATTGCCACATTAGGTCATTATGCATTTAGACTTGTGCTCGCTTTTCATCTCACACACACAATCACTTGGAATTTCACTAGGCTCGGCCTGACCAGGGGCGGTCAGACCGGCCACATAGTGGCGGTCTGACCGGCGTGCCCTGGTCGGTCTGACCGGCCGCAAGAAGGCGGTCTGACTGGTGCATAAGGCCGGTCTGACCGGCGGCCCATGCGCGGTCAGACCGGCCCCCTGGAGGCCGAGATGGTGCTACTTGGGGTGGCCGATACAGAGCCGACGGAGCCATATTCGGTTAGACCGAGTTGATGGCGGTCTGACCGAGCCGAGGCCGGTCTGACCGCCCACTCAACGCCGATCTGACCGGCCAGGCCGATGGGGCCCTCTGACTGTACTTCAACGGCTAGTTTTCTAGCCGTTGCAGAATAGCACAGTCTGACCGGCCACATACCTCCGGTCAGACCGGCAGAGCACAATGATTGGGGGATTTCGCCCCCAACGGCTAGTTTTGGTGGGTGGGAGTATAAATACTCCCCCACCAGCAGCAAGGGGACTCTCTTGGCACCCAATTCAATTGCATACACCCCTTACACCTCTCTCACACCCACTTAAGCTTTGTGTTCATCCATCTAGTGTGTTAGAGATTTGATCTAGCCAAGAGTCAAGTGCATTTGCTTCCATTGTAGAGTTAGTGTGGCACTTGATTGATCATCTCCACGCCGGGTCATTGCTTGTTACTCTTGGAGGTTGCCGCCTCCTAGACGGCTTGTGGAGGAGTTGCCCGGTGACCTCTCCGAGAAGATTGTGGAGGAGGCCCGGCGCCGGTTTGTGAGTGGTTTGGAGTTCACCACCTTCGGAGTGAAGGAAGAACTACCCTAGTGATCGAGGCTTGGGTAGTCCTCTCCGTGGGCCGGCTCCCGCCTTGTCCACCCTTTGACGAAGGGGGCGTGCGGTGGCTTCGTGGTTGAGCGGTAGAGTTGGGCTCGCCTCAACGGGGAGTAGGAAACCGGCGAGTTTCCGAACCTCGGTGAAAAATCTCGTCTCCTTGTCTCATTTGATTGTCGCATTTACATTTGTGCAATTTACATTTCTAGAGACATACTTGAGATCATATTATCCTAGGATTGCTAAACATTGACATAGGAGTGTGATTTACTTTCCTAGAGATATAATTGAGCCACTATCACCCTAGGTTTGCAAAACATAACTTAGTTGCTTAGTTAGAGTTCACCCTCACCAAGCCTAGCAACTTAGGTTAGTTTTGATTATGTGTCATTTAGTTTTAAATCGCCTATTCACCCCCCCTCTAGTCGACATTTCGATCCTACAACCGGTCATACCCCTCTCTCTCCCCGCCTCCCCGGTCGCTCTCTTTCTCTCTCCCGCGTGCACGCTCAGGCAGGCGGCTCTGCAGGCGAAGGTGGACCAGCCGGTCGACGGCGGAGGCGGAGCTCGCCCGGGCGGCAGGCGGCTGAGGAGAAGCTCGCCGGGGCAACCGGTGGTTGAGGCAGTGGCGGCCGACGATGGAGGCAGAGGCCGACCAGGCGCCGGCACTGTCCCGCTCGCGTGACTGCCTCCTCGCGGACCACTCGCGCATCAGCTCGCCGCCGCGGCTCCCGACGGTGGGGACGTGGTTGCGGGAGTCACAGAAGCAGACAAGGACGAGGCCGTCACCGCTCGTGGCGTGGATGTCGGTGGAGACCGTGCCGAGTATCTCGGACTCGGTGTCGTGGCAGGGGCGGGGGTCGACGAAGCTGGCGGCGAAGGTGAGGTAGGAGATGCATGGCGGATAGTCGGCGTGGAGCGACGCGCCGGCTGCGACAACACCCCGAATGATCCATCTTCGAGAGCTGGAGCAGCGCCCACATGGGCCGTGCCGGCGCCGCGGCGCGCGTGAAGAGGAGAGAGAGAGAAGAGCATAAGAGGAGGAGCCCATTCGTCGTTGCCATCAGGACCGCCGCCTTGGCCCCATCGCCGTCACCCTCGTCCCGCACCGGCCTGCAGCCCGAGCTCCGCGTTAGTCGCCTCCGCCATCGGCTGTCGGGTTCGCCTCCGCCACCAGCCGCCCAGGCGAGGCCCGCTTCCGCCGCCAGCTGCCAGGTTCGCCTCCGCCACCAGCTGCCCGGGCGAGGTCCGCCTCCGCCGCTGGCTGCCGGGTTCGTCTCCGCCACCAGTCGCCCAAGCGAGGCCCGCATCCGCCGCCGGCTGCCAGGTTCGCCTCCGCCACCATCCGCCCGTGCGAGGCCCGCCTCCGCCGCTGGCTACCCAGGCGAGGTCCACCTCCGCCGCTTGCTGCCGGGTTCGTCTCCGCCGACCGCTGCCCGGACGAGGCCCGCCTCCGCCGCCGGCTGCTCGGTATGCCTCCACCACCCACTGCACGGGCGAGGTCCGCCTCCACCGCCGGCTGCCTGCCGCCTCCGCTGACGGCTTCCTTGTCCGAGCGCATGCGCAAGAGAGAGCCGGACGGAAGGGATTGGGTTGAGGAATTAGTCCGACAAGTGGGCTCAGGGAGTTTTTTTATTTTGTTTTGCTGACTGGATTGCCACATTGGCGCCACGTGTGTAATTTCTAGTCAAAACCACTCAAAACAGTGTTTAGGGGGGTTATTTGTCCGGTTTCGATAATTGAGGGTGTAAAATGTCCAGTTTTCAAGTTTAGGGGTGTAATTCGGCCGACCACAATTGTTCAGGGGGTAATTCGTACTTTTTCCTTTAAAATATCACACAAATCCATTTCTCAAGTTTAAAATAATAATAATAAAAACTTAATTAATCACGTGTTAGTGGTTTTCTCCTTCTGCGTGCCCCGTACTTTATCATCTTGAGCAAACCCAAACGGGGCCTAATCAAGCTGCATTATGTTTGCTTAGCTAGACTCCTCCATTGATGAATTGATCTCACATATATCTCTCTCTGGTCCCCTGCTGCTGCCGTTGTTAGGCGGGTTGTCGACGACGAAGACGAGGAGGAGGAGGCATGCAGGTTGCAGGCGCGCGTGCTGTAACTGGCTGGGGCCGGGCGCCGGTGTCCACGTGCCGCCGCGCCGGCGAGCCGGAGGCAGGGGTCCCCGGCTAGCCGGCCGGCGGTCCAGCCTAGCTCAGCGCTCTCCTCCACGCGCGCGGGCCACACACAGGGGTGATGTGAAGGTGATGGATGAGGTCCCCGATCTCTACTGTACATGTGGACCTCGGAGCAAAACGCCATCAAGTTTCTCGCATGCTGCTGGGGTACACACTTTGCACAGCGCGCGAATGATCGTCACAGCTTTGCAATGCATAATGCCGCTGGAAACGGTGATTAATTGTCCACCTCAGTCACTACGGTACGTATAAGCTTACCTCTTGTGGCTTCTTTGTTTACTGCTTCCTCCGTCAAACATAAGATTGTATTATATACATTCTACTATTACGAATCTAAACAAGTTACACTTAAAGATAGAGATATTACTTCTGAAAACAAATATAGTAATATATTATTGTGTGAACTAACTATGTTGATCCGATCTAGTAGTACTCTACTCCATCCGTCCTAAAATAAGTGCAGTTTTACACTATTCGCGTTCAACGTTTGACTCTTATTAGAAACTGATAAAACATGAATAGTACTTTATGTGTGACTAATTTTTTTAATTTTTTCATAAATTTTTCAAATAAGACGGACGGTCAAACGTTGGACACGGATATCCACAACTGCACTTGTTTTGGGACGAATGTAGTACCATTTTATAGTGGATTTTCTTCTTGGAGAGGAACTAACCTAGTAAGAGATGTGATGGATTCTAAAGCTACGAACATACAATGCTAGCATATGTTATATTTCATATTAAATTTGTTTATTTTGAAACGAAGAAAGTACTACCACCAGGCTAACCACTGTGCATGCTGATGCACGATACACGCCTCGTTGGATCTTGTCAGCTGGATGCATGCATCGGGTACGTGCGTCACACCGTTCTTGTACTGCTGCTTCTCTCTCTCTGCTGCTGCCCAATCAGTAACCTGAATGCAGACTGATCCACGGATCAACCACTGCTACATTACCCCCCTTCTTTCATCTCTTTCCTTGAGCTGATCGATGATCGATCTAGCTAGAGCTAGAGTGACGTAGTTTGGGTGAAGCCTCGGACCAGCAGCAGCGGGGAGCTAGCTAGCGTGATGATCAATGATTCTCGTCACCTGCAGGTGGGTCCCCTTGTCCGGTGACACCTGAACCTCGTGTGCATGCCTGGTGACGTCACCATCTCCAAGTGGGCCTCCACTCTCTCTCTGGACTCTAGCTAGGCTTTTGCCGATGCAGATCGCCTTGTCAGGCAGGCCCTCCATGGGCCCTGGTCCCCTAGCATGCACTTTACCCAATTCTGTCCTTGCAAGCCACACTGGTATCTACTACTGCTACCTCCATCTTAAAATATACTTCTAAGTAGTTTTAGGGTTAAACAAGACTATTAAAAAAGTTGATGAAATTAAATTGGTGAAAATTATGATTTGTTGAAGAGAGAGATATTTAGAGAATTTTAATGGTAAAATGTTATGATTGATTGATAAGAGAATGTATATAAGTGGAGAAGTTGTATTTTGAAACAAATTTTAAAGGTTAGAAGTTGTTCTATTTTGAGTGTGGTGGAAGTACCGGTATAATGTTTTGCAAATTGCCATGATGCTATCTATATGCTTTGATCATCCTCATCATCTTGTCACTCATGGAGTAGATGAAAAAAAATGGAATAAAGCGTACAGTTATTGATGGAGATAGGGATGAGATATATCAGAGGAGGGAACTTAATTAGTAGGGACCAAGGTGGTGGAAGGTGCTGGTGCTCCAAACTCTGCATGCCACTCAACCCACCATCTGATCATCTGCATGTGTTTTGCAATGTGTAGGTAGGCATTCTGAGCATTTGGGATTCTGCCCCGACTCTGGCTGAAGCAAGGCTGTGTTTAGTTTTTGAAATTGGGGAGAAGTTTGGGGAAAGTTGGTAGTTTGGAAAAAAAGTTGAAAGTTTATGTGAGTAGGAAAGTTTTGGATGTAATGTGATGTGATGGAAAGTTGGGAGTTTGGGGGAAGTTTGGTGTGAACTAAACAGGGCCCAAGTATGGGGTGAATTGTACTCCCTACCATTAATATTTTTTTATGGTTAGATCTAGGGGCGGAGCTAGGTAGGAGAGGGGGTGCCCAAGAACTCGGTCAAGAAATTTTTTTAAGCTATAGTTAATTATTTTCACCATATATGCACCCCCTCAATCTAAACTCATGTACTTATATCAGTCTAAAATAGAGTAAAGCAAGCGAGTGGCATCTCTCTTCTTTTCGTTCTAGCTCCGCCCCTGGTTAGATCATGATGTATGAAAGTTCATGATTATATTTAGGATATAACACACTCTAAATATCTATTCATTTCCTTCAAATAAGACAGTTTGAAGATGAATAGTACCCATTGTAACAAGTATTTGAAGACAGAAGGAATAATGCATAAATTGGTTAGATTATGAAGAATTAACATATGGGAAGAAATCATGCATAAAATTATATCAAGATTAATGGCAAGATGAAATGCTTTAGTTGCACGATATGTTTGTTAAGGCTCCAACTCCAAAATCTAACTCCAAAAGCGAAGTTCGGAGTAGAGCTATGGAGCGTCCTGAACCCTAACCCACTCCTCTAGTTCATTTTTAGATCACTAGTCTACTTCACTCCTTTTTTTTTATGAACCTGAAACCATTTAGTTGGCTTCAACTCTAAGAGAGGTGAAACTGAAGCTGGACCCTGCCATACAGGCACATAGATAATGGAAACGCGTCTACTGTAAAGTAGTTAGATGAGACTACATGTGAAAGGAGCATAAGTATACATGTTCTATTTTCCTTGAGAGTTCTGTGTTTGGGTCCATCTTGTTATTAATGGGGGGCATATGCATGTTTCAGTGATGATTGAAGAGAGTTGGGTCTGATCAGATCGGACTGAGTGATCAGCTCAGGGGCTGGCCGTGGCCCTGGCTCTAGCTACATGAGTTTTTATTGATAACGTGGCCTTGTTGGTTCTGAGAGAAGAACTAGTGTACTAAGCTTTGATGAGTTATTATTGTGCAATACAAAACTTCACGCGATATGCTGGCACAAATAATATCGGTGGTCAATGTACATATGTTTAGGTCTAGCATGTAGTGATCTTCTTAGGTGTTGTCCCTTTCAAAGTGGCCAATATGCAAAGTATCTTTCTATCACGAATCTCACATGCACTGCAAATTCTTCACAAATATGGTTAGGATGTCATCTGTAGAGAGCTTTCTTGTGCACATTATGCCCTCCTGATTGGTGGTCCTTGATTCATGATAAGTTGATATATCTCCTTCGGTTTGCATGAGGAGATTGCATGGTTCAAATTCGGCAGCATTTTGTACACTTTGTTGTATTCCCGAAATGAGATGTGCTGGTCATGTGGAACACAGATGTGTTTAGATACATGTAATTATGGTTTGCTATGTTCAGATATCTAAATTATTGTGATCTATTCAGATATGTTTGATAATTCACGCTCTGTTAGTTGAACATATCAAAATGAAATAGGAGTAATTTGATCTTTGCCCGAATATGGCATAATTGAACCTCGAGCATCTTCATTGTAGAATTATGTGGCCCCACATCACATAGTAATTCAAGCCAGATCTAGGTCATATTATTGGTTAATCTGAGATCTACATGATGTGCTCCTGAAATATATTTTCGGTGGAAAGAACAAACGAAAAGGGATTGCGGGGGAAACACAATGATGTGGTGGAATCATAGTTGCATGATTTCACCCATTAGGGTTCAAATTCTGGCGCTCACAAATATTTGACATACGTAGATGAGATTTTAACGAGAATTTAGTGAGATTAGTGATATGCTACAGTATTCGGAACTGTAGGTGAACAATTATTATATGGTCGAAAAATTCTGTACAGAAACGGATTTTTAAAATTTGTTGTGGACCTACGGCAATGGAAAAGTGAACTAAGCTACTATAAAAATAATTTATGAGCAAAAGTTTTATTTTTAAGGTTTAAAAGTCCACGCTGAAAAATAAACTACGATAAAAAAACTTCAAATTTTACTCTAAAAATCAAGTTTTAAATTTTAAATTTTGGCTGTGGAAATTCTGTGTAGAAACGGATTTTTAAAATTTGCTGGACCTACGGCCATGGAGAAGTGAACTAAGCTACTAAAAAGTAATTTATGAGCAAAAGTTTTTTTTTAAGGTTTAAAAGTCCACGCTGAAAAATAAACTTTGAATTTTACTCTAAAAATCAAGTTTTGAAATTTAAATTTTGGCTGTGGCTCTACATGCAGATGATGAATGTACATCGTAATTTCATTTTCTGAGTCGGATAGCTTACCCTGCACTGGTACAATCCGTGTGCCCATTGAAGAAGAAATTAATGGACAAATCAATATCTCCTGGTCCAATAATAATTTGGCCCAGCACATAATTTACTTAGCCCCAGCCCTATATGGTAGATCCTGGACATGCCAAAAATGTTATCTACTATTTACAGGCATATATATACATAGATGTACATGTACTTTCGCAAGTGCAGTGATTGTCAGGCTATGCTGTCATCGATGCCCATTATGCCGTTCGTTGTTTCGGAGTTTGTCATGTCCCCTTTTTCTCTTGTTTTGGCATTTCATTTCTTCGGAATCCTCAGTTCAAACGTATTCCAACTACTCCTTCCATTTCTAAACGTTTAACGCCGTTAACTTTTTAGCATATGTTTGACCGTTCGTCTTATTCAAAAAATTTTTGTGAAATATGTAAACTATACGTATACATGAAAGTATATTTAACAATGAATCAAATGATAGGAAAAGAATTAATAATTACTTAATTTTTTTAATAAGACGAATAGTCAAAGATGTTTATAAAAGTAACAGCGTCAAATATTTAGAAATGAAGGGAGTATCTTTTTATTAAAGTACATGTCATACATCTATATTCAGCAGTCAACATTTATATTAACAAACAAATAGACAATGTTTCAAAATACAGTCAGTTTCTCTCTCATCATATCTCGAATTCGGCATTGAAGTTGATCTAATACAGCCACAACACACAGTACAGACCAACTTGCAGCTAAACAAGTTTCATAAAGCTCAGTTCAGCAGTGACAATCGTATATAAGGATCTATCTTCTTCTGTAAAATTGTGCTGTACAGGGTCCTCAGGAATTTGCCGTGGTGATCCTCTTTCAGCTGTCAATCACTCGCGTTCGCCAAACCAACCAGCTTCAGCATGTTCCGATCCTCCTTGAATCTCTCTAGGACTGTCCCCTTGACAAGCTCTGCCTTTTCATCAAGTGCCCCCTTCGTTTGTATGCCCCAACATTCAATTACCTCTGGCCTGAACCTATTTGTCTTTGAAAGGGCAGGACTGGTGAATGTGGTACATGTAAATGAGTGCCCTTGATCAAAATTTGCGGATAGGAAAAAACCGAAGTGATGCGGCTGCCCTCCAAAGCCAATGCCATTTGGAATGGAGTCAGAGCTGAAGTTCACGGCACACTGGAAAAAAATACATAAGGTTTACTCCTTTAAATTTGACATGCCGAGCATAGATACATATGAGAGCACTTGAAATTGAACAGAGCATACCCATTGGAGGTTTCTGTTCCCTCCTGTAGGGCGGAAAATGGATGCTTCAGGATATAACTTGAACAGGAATGTTTTCATATCACCATAAAAATCACTGTGCCTTTCCCAAGGATGTGATGCGTATCCACCAAAAACAAATCCTTCAGTATCTTTAACGATGATAACAGTCTGTGCATCTCCATTCCTATAAAATGACAAACATTCCCAGGGATTATTCACGTACTGGAAAATCATGATGGTATATCAGATATGATAGACCAAGCGAAAGGATTATCATGACATTTAGTTTGTAGGTGTAGTTTTTATTTAGAATTAGATAGTCTTGAAATGGGTATTATTATATCAAACAGAGTAGTTGGAATCACCAATATTTAAGAGTACTCACGTTACATTGCCTAAGAAAGTGTTGAAGCTTTGTCCATGAAGAGAACTGTGATATAGAAGCCTCCATTCTTGCACCTCCTGTTGTGAAAAACCACCTCCAATATGCCAAGCATACTCTTTATTTAAAAGTAGCAAATCTGGGGAGATGTTTTCTAGGTAATGAAGCGCTGGTACTTGGAAGCCTGGTCTGCCTACAGAATAACACAAATCATGCTCATGATACACCATACATATCCAGGTTAGATATGGTCTTTTCAGAGTTCACATATTTTCATGAAGAATTGTTTTAGACTGCTTAAACACTAAAAAAAGGTATAGCATAATCAAAGATCGCATGCAAATTAACCAATAGAGACACTGTTTCAAAAGGTACAAGCAAGGGTACAGTAGGATCATATCAATGAGGAATAACAAGCATTGTGGTGATTTTGATCAAAGGTTCACTTTGAATAACGGTGGAATGTTCTAAGATGAAGGCCCTCTACAGGCAGCCTACAGTCTACACCAACTGTCCATCTTGTTCCAGCAGACTGGTGCAATCATGCCAACACCATGTGCCCAGTTGACACCATTCAGACTCATTCAGTCATTCATGCCCACTAGAAACTGCCCAATTACCAAATGAAGTGAAAAAGATCTATGTTAACTCGCATATTCATTTCACCTGCAGGACTTGGCTTTGTTGTACACATGAAAATATTGAATCAACCACAGGTTTCTTACTTACTAAACTGGATGGTAGATTGAATGTTGATCCATTTTAGCTTCCTTTGTTATTGTGAGATTGGGATGTTCACAGGAAATCCCTAAGCCTCTGTCAAGTTAGCTATGCGCTGTGACGTCTCAATGCATGACCTCTTGGCAACACGTCCATTGTTAATCTCCCTCAACCGATAATAAAAGTATGCAGGTTATGTAATTCCAGATGTATATGTACCCTAAAACAGGCCTAGTACATGTCCATTCCAAGCATGACCGGAAACAATGCATGTTTGAGAAATAGACAGAATAGAAGTAAGAGAAAATGATGTCTTAACACTCTTTGATTTCTATGGTCTCGGGGTTCTTCTAATCTTTTGTCCTGCCTATACACATAATTACATGTGAGGGACGTAGAAATTCCTATTGCAGGACTTGTGAAAGAGAGGCTTATCCCCTAAACACCATCTGTAGTCTGCACAAAAGCTACACTCACCATTTGAGTGGGGTTGGAAGTTGGAACAGGGTAAATTCTAAAAATGAGGAATAATATGTGTATGAGATAAACATAATGCTAGTCCGATTAACACAATTATCATACTTGATCATACAAATTAATTAGACTATGCAGTCGAGTCTATTAAAAATGCAGTAAAGACACTTCTTTTCAAATTGCTGCTGTAGGGAATACACAGAATGGAAAAACAGACCTGAATCAGGAGGCATCAACAAACTTCCAAGGAACTTCCTCAAGGATGGAATGAGAATGCACCAGCTCCTAAAGTCTGATAGCGACATAGACTTCCTTGCGACTCCTTCAGCATCCTTCGAAAATACTGCAGAGTTGATAAATGCTTCAAATGTCCTCTTGTTTGAGCCTTCCCCAGCTTCCTTATTTTCTGAAAATATGGTTTCACGAATAGATGCCAAGATAGTTTCCAGATCAGACCTGGCAATCCAGGACAGCAAAGGCAAATGTAAAATGACCATTCATAAAAAGAAGAAGAGTAAACGGATCATAAAAAAACAGAAGAGCTAATAATAAAACCTAACACAAAATAAATCTAAGTATTTGATAGAATACTTCAAAGAAGAAATTCTTGTCACATAAATTAATTTGGATCAGAAGAGTGCAACAAATTTATAGACAGTACACACCATGAGAAGACCAGTCTATACGAGAACAGTCGACAGTACCTTTCTAAGACTTCATCTCCTGTAACATCACATAGTTGATAAATGAATTCATCAACTTCATCTCGAGTTCCTCTCTCGTATGTTGCCTACATGGTAGATTGTACAAAGAAAACATTACCTAACAAGAAAAAAAATAAAAATAAAATGTTTGAAAGCACTTGGTATCCATAAAAAATATGGCATATATCCATTTTACGCTAGAACACTGGGTAGAGACATTTGTGTTGATAAATCAAGAAATAATTACATAAACTACATCACCTCATGGACTAAATTTATATAGAGGTAGAAGGTTTCAAAGATAAAACCCTATGAAGTATGGTTAAGCAAAACAATTTCCATTGCTGTAGTGTTTGCCATTTTGGACAGAATCCAAGGCTCTAGTACACTGACACTGTTAATGAAACATGATATCAAGTCGAACTAACAATTTCATGCATGCAACAAAGCTAAAAAACTGCAAAGAAAGAGATGAAAGTTCATAATTCTCTAAATTGAGAGATTTGATAATTTGGCACTTCTTAAAATGGGCTTCAATTATTTGACATCCTGGGCCACTTTCATTCACCCAGATGGTCACACATGTCATCCGCACAAATGTAAATTAAAGCAAATTTGTAACAGAAAAGTGTCAAATTATCGAATTTCTCTAATAAATTCTAGCTAAACTTCGAACAATATATGGCACGAAGCACATTTGTCCCTTTGAACGCAAAGAGCTCCTAGCACTAAGAAATCAAGCAAGAATGCCCTAATAAATTTGTCCAATCCACTAAAACTCACACTTGCAACACCTAATTGAACAACAAAACGGACCGAATGAATTGAGAAGTAGGAGAAAGAAAGGCACCAACTCACTTTGGAGACGATCAAGTCCTCGAAGGTGACCCCCTCACCCCCGCCGCTCTCCCTCGCCACCAGCTGGAACAGCCGATCCCCGAGCGCCCCACGTATCCCGAAATACTCCTGCGAGCGAAGATCAACAGCGCGTGTCAGATTCCGTAAACTGGAATTCCCAGATCCAGAACCTCGATTCAACGGTAACGGACGCGTGGTGGTGTGCTCACGAGGAAGACGGGGCGGGAGATGGCACGGCCGCCGGTCTGCGACTGCGCCGCCAGCGAGACGAACAGCGCGCGGAGGTCGTCCAGCTCCTGCCTCGAGAAGGCCCTGCGCGGCGAGACGAGACAGCGAGAGCGAGTGAGATCGCGAGGGGAGAATCGAGTAAGGGGAATTGAAGTGGCTGCTGCGAGAACGGGGAAGGCTCTCTCGATGCCCAGGGGGTACTACCTGGACGCCATGGAGAAGCGGGGGGAGCTGGTGGAGGAGGCGGAAGCCTGCGCGTTGCCCATCGCCGCCGCCGCCGGCGAAGTCGGTGTTGCGGCCGCGGCGGCGAAGTCGCGATTCCTTCTCTCTTGGAGAGTTGGAGTGCAGCAGCTGCGCGGCCCGCCACGCCACCAAGAGACGCCTTTCTTTCTTTTAAGTATTTTTTTTTAAAAAAATAAAATATATACTCCTCCGTTTCTAAATACAGTTGACTTTTTAAAATATGTTTAATCGTTCGTCTTATTTAAAAAATTTAAGTAATTATTAATTCTTTTCATGTCATTTGATTCATTGTTAAATATACTTTTATGTATACATATAGTTTTACATATTTCACAAAAGTTTTTAAATAAAACGAACGGTCAAACATGTGCTAAAAAGTCGACGGTGTCAAATATTTACAAACGGAGGGATTGCTTAAACAAAAAAATCACAAAACTAGAGATTTATTACCAATTTTATTTTTACAAAACTACAAACATAATAAAACTATAGCTTTCTAACTTTGTAAAAATAATAACTTTATTAATCCGTACTAACTTATACGCTTATACTCCCTCCGTCCTGTCACTTTCAACCAAAATCTCTTATATAAGGATTTTGGTACAACTAGAATCCCTTATATTTAGGGAGAGAGAGAGTAGATATGTAGTTTTACATAGTACACATAATGTTCAATCTGTGATTATGATATACTCCAACACATCAACCTGCCGTTTTGTAATAGTTTGGTGGAATTATACTTAGTTTGTGAAATTTATTTTTTTTCTTTTTTGAGGGATGAAACATTTAACGTTTCAAAATGGACCACTGGCCCAAGAAAGGGAGAAGGAATAAGTTCGCCGGAGGTCCCTTAATTTAATAGCGAGATTTTCTAAGGCCCCTTAACCACAAAACCAGAAATCTTCACCCCTAAACTATACAAAACCATTCACCGGAGGTCCCTCGGCAGTATTTTTGCCCGGTTTTACTGACGTGGCATCCTAGTCAGCAATTTTTTTTAAAAAAAGTACTTGGGCCCACATGTCAGCTGCATATTCTCTTTTCTCTTCTCTTCTTTGGAGAGGCGGGCAGATGCGGGTGCGGGCACGGCGGGGCGTGGGGAAGAAGCGGGAGAGGAGGGCAGGAGGCGGGCGTGGCAGGCGGCAGGCGGCGCGGAGCGAGCTGCGAGTTACCACTCAGGTCGAGCTTGAGTAGCTGCGTGAGGTCGCCAATCGGCCAATGGCGGATGGAACCACGATGGAGCTCAACATCACGCCGGCGAACATGTTGCCGTCGAGGAATATCTCAGCCAAGGCGTTGCAGTTGGTCAGGTTGTCCAAGAACTCCCAGGCGCCGCCGTCATCGGTCGGCGTACGGCTCTGACAAGATGGACGCCCCGCTCCTGCGGAGCTTCCCCTCCCTGGGGCAGGCGCTCCTCTCATCGTCTCCCGCGCCCGCGCGGATGCTCTCCGCGGCAGCGTCCGACGCCCTCGTCGAGATCAAGCCAGGCGAGATAAGCATGGTCTCCGGCATCCCCAAGGAGCACCTCCGCCGCAAGGTGCTTCTTTGGACTTACTCTGATTTATGTAGTGTCGATAGATTCGCTAGCCCTCGCAGATCTGTGTGGGAATCGCTCGAGATGTCCAGGTTTGGTGGGTTCTTTTGGTTGTTACTCGGGTTAGGGATAGAGCCTGGAGGTGTCGGGTCGTGAACTCGTGGTACAGACTACAGTGCTATCGCTAGTTGACGTCCGAATCGTGGAGTAGATAGAAATGCGAATTCGGTGATGAAGTTTTACACTTGTATGGTTTGATCTGCGTTTAGAACTTGGGAGGAATGTGCTGGTCCGCGCACGCCCACGTCAATCGGCTAGGAGCTCACTGCGGAACACGTTGTTCGCGAGTGCGAGGCCTCGCAACGACGTCATGTTGAAGAAACTCGGCAGGATCTCTCCGGTGAGGCTGTTCTGCGACAAGGCTAACATGCGGAGCGCTGGGAGGCGTGGCAAGCCGTCGGGGATGGAACTTTCCAGAAGGTTCTGGTCGAACTCGAGCTGCACGATCTTCGTGAGGTTCGCCAGCGATG
This sequence comes from Oryza sativa Japonica Group, assembly GCF_034140825.1. Classification (NCBI taxonomy): domain Eukaryota; kingdom Viridiplantae; phylum Streptophyta; class Magnoliopsida; order Poales; family Poaceae; genus Oryza; species Oryza sativa. The sequence continues at coordinate 2,884,601 of NC_089046.1, forward strand.
GCGGGATGTGGCCGGAGATCGAGTTGTGGCTGAGCCGGAGCACCATGAGATTCGGCAACGCGTCGAGCCACCGTGGAACGCCGCCGACAATCGAGGTTGTTGTTGTTGAGGTACGCGACGTCGAGGGCGGTGCAATTGCGGAGCACGTCAGGTATCTTGCCGGCGAACGCGTTGTCGCATAGGCTGAGATACCACATCCGCCGGAGCCAGCCGAGGCCATCGGGGATGCTCCCGGAGAAGGCGTTGGAGGTGAGGTTGATGAGTAGCTCGAGCTACGTGAGGTTGGCGATGGCCGGTGAGAGCTCGCCGGCAAGGAGGCTCATGGACACGTCTAGTGACGTGACGCGCCCCGCCGCCCGCTTCTCTGCCCGCGGCCGCGCTCGCGCCCGCTCGCCCTCTGCTGCCGCGCTCGCCCTCCGCTGCTCCGCCTGCCGCCGCCTCCCTCGCTGAAGAAAAGGAGAGAGGAGAGAAAAGAGAAGAGAAGGAAAAGAAAAAGAGAAGAAAAAGAATATGTGCAGTTGACATGTAGGCCCCACGCACTTTTTAAATTTTTATTTGCTGACTAGGATGCCACGTCAGCGAAACCACCCATATATACTGCTTAGGGACCTTGAGTGAACGGTATTGTATAGTTTAGGGGTGGAGATTTCTGGTTTTATGGTTGAGGGCCTCGAAAATTCTCGCTGTTAAGTTGAGGGACCTCCGGTGAACTTATTCCAAGGGAGAATAGGAGATCGGTAGACGGCCCAAGAATGGGAGAATGGTGGAGAGGCGGCCCACGGGCCATACCCTCACCGTCTTTGTCTGAGCAAAACCGTCCGCCGCCGCCGCGGCCGCCGGCGTGCGGCGGTGCGGGCAAGCTGATCCGAGGCAGAAAACGTCCACCGCCGCCGCCTCGAAAGTGCTGGGCCACTCGTCGTAGGAGGACTGTTTCCTGTTGCCAAGTTGCTCGTCGGCACGGGCGCACCGCGCATGCATCACCGCATGGCGACGAGGTGTTTGACGAAATGCCGCGCCGAAGGGCACCAGTGGGGGAGAGTGAGGCGACGGCTGGATTGGACTCGCAACAACACCTGAAGAGGACGCCCCCGCTTGGATTTGCAGCCAGGTCGCCTGACGACGAGGAGCGTGCCGCGTGCGTGCCTAGCTCGTGTGCGCGGCATGGACTGGAGCTCTCAGCCATATCTGCCTGGAGGAGACGAGACGGGACGGGACGACAACAAGATAGGCATCCACCAGACCACCACCACTGCCTCTGTCTGTATGTGTGTTCCCTGACACCTTTTCTGCGCTTCCTGGTACTCTATTGGATGTTGTTGCCAACATGGCTGGAGAGGTGGCATCATCTGTCTCGTTCTGGAACTCAAAGGTAAATCAGCATCTGTGTTCAATTGTTCATGTGCATTACTGCTGCTGATTGCAGGTTATGTTGCCTCTGTATAACTGTATCGAGCAAAGATCTTACTTGGATACTTGGATGGCCCCTTTCCATGTGTCAAAACTGAAATACATTTTGTCTAACTCATTTTCTGATATTAGTTTCTGGCCCATTTCTGGTGTGTTTAGTTCACGCCAAAATTGGAATTTTGGTTGAAATTGGAACGATGTGACGGAAAAGTTGATAGTTTATGTGTGTAGGAAAGTTTTTATGTGATGGAAAAATTGAAAGTTTGATGAAAAATTTTGAAACTAAACTCGGCCTCTGTTTCTTGCCTGACTTTTCAATTGTTCATTTAGGTCTATACGTGTCCTACTGTCCTGTACAAAGGAAAACATATCTTTGTTCAGGAAATCAGATCTTCGAGACAAAATTTTATGAGAAAGAAGTACTTCTGACCACCTCTTCTTTTTTTTTATGTTATATTACATGGTGTCTTAAATAGTTTTGTGAAATCATTTTTATGATTAATATTTGTGATGAACAATTGGCTATGCAAATGATTTAATCAAAGATTTGGTTTGAAAGTATGTGTGGATGTTGGTGTGAGTGCGTGTGACTAATGTGGGTCAGGTTGTGATATCTGTGTCCAGAAACGGTTGTTTTGTCTGATTGTGTGCAGGTGACTTGAGGTCAGCCTTAGTCAATGGTGAGGACCGGGACTATGCTCAGGGAGGAGCAGAGGTCTATTGCGGTCGGGATACCATGTGAGAAGGTGACTAGAGTCAGGATTCTTGGAGGTCAACTTCAGTCAACGGTGGGGATCGGGACTAAACTCAAGGAGGAGTTGAGGTCCAGACTATTAAGTATATCGGGTGACGAAGTTGGATACGAGATGGTACACGGTGGATGGATACCGTGTAGGAGAGATATTCGCAACGGGCTTCACGAGGTATGCATGCAAGCGTCGGTGTTCGCGAAGGGGATTAGAGTACAACTGAGGAAGAGTATATGATGCTACACTACGGCGAGGTACTGTAGCATGCATATATGTGTGATTGATCGTGTCTGTGATTGGCTGGCATATGGTGCTACAGTACGGGCGGTACTGTAGCATGCATGTGTGTGCGTTCTGTGCAAACAGGTAGCGATGCAGCGGCTCGGTTGGATACAGACCGTGTCGCCCTGGAGGGCAAGGTAGAGAGGCCGAGTTGGTGTCGTCCCGTGCGATGGAGACCGAGACCAAGCTGGTATAGGAGATGCGTGCGGCTGTAGTTTGAGAGAATTACAATTTGGTAAATTGTAATTTGGTTGGTAATTGAGGATAGAGTCCTAGTGTGATTAGGAGTTGTTCTGCTACTTTGAGTAGGAGGTTTTCGGTATAAACAGAGAGGGAGAGGTAGCCTCCCGGTATCGTTTTCGAGAGCAATTGAGTTGCTAGTTTAGTTAGGGTTTCGAGTTTAGTCGAAATTTTTGTAAAGAGTGCTGTTGGTGCACTTTGTAAACACAGAGAGAAGCAATAAAGTTGTCATCTACTTTGAGAGTTCTTCGATTTGTGTTTCTTCGGGTTCAGGCGGCAGGGAGATGATCTAACCGGCGGCGTGTGAGTGGTCCGGCCGGCGGCGACAGGACTACGTCGAGATTTCCATCGATTTGAGGGTAACTTTTATTTCCGCTAAAAGTTTTTGGGTTTTTGGTTTTCCCTACCATTCATCCCTCTCTGGTAGGCTTGGTTACTTGTGTTCAATCCTACAAGTTTGTGTTCCATAATGCATTGATTATGTTTGTAGAGTACTCCCGCTGTCCACATATATAAGTAATTCTAAGTTATTTAGTAGATTTAAGATTGAGGAGAAAAGACTTTGGTGTCCATTATTGAAGGAGAGATGGTTGTTGTTGGGGATAGGATGGGAAGAAATTCAGATGAGATATAATTGATGAATAAGTAGTATTCTAGAATTCTTATATTTGTGGACAAATTTTAAATGCTTGGAACAGTTATATTTGTGGAGAGGGAGGGAGAAGTACCCTGCTCATTTCCTAGAGTTATTTCTACCTGTTGCTGGAGAGTTATGTCAATGGGATTCATTTATCCACGATGGCACTGGTTCCTGGGTTAATTCATTTTTTTGTGGTCAAAGATTAGACATGTCCCTCTTTACACCTGCCTTTAAGGCTCTGAGCTCATAAAGGTTGTAGCCCATTTTGAGGAACGATGCCAACTTAATACTGGTATCCCTTGGCGCAGAAACGATAAATGTAGGAAAGATTCCTGACTAGTTAATGGAGAAATAAGTTACAAATTGCTGGATTTTCAAGACGATAATACTATTGATTAGCTAGAGCCTAAGTTGCTAGTAAGATATACTACAACAAATGCATCATTAGATGTCTTACTCGTAACTTTTCCATGCTTCATCCAGTGAGTGGTAATCTATGTCTAAGGTTAAAAAGATGATTGCATCATAATCTTGGAAGAGCCTGACTCTTCTTCTTACCTTTTCAGTTAAGGCCGAGTTTAGTTTCAAACTTTAAACTTTTCCATCACATCAAAACTTTTCTACACACATAAACTTCCAACTTTTCCGTCACATCGTTCTAATTTTAACCAAACTTTCAATTTTGGCATGAACTAAACACACCCTAAAGTTTGCCAGCATTTCGCACAAAGTTGTTGAAAGAATACAAGTACAATTGTGAATTGCTACTCTGAGAAATGTGAGCTTTATATCACATTCTACTTTCATGCGATAAAAAAGTGATAGTTCTTGCGTAGGAGTACATATTTGTAGTTAGGGAAATGTGTACTCTGATGAAATTGAAGTGACCAAGATAGAACATTAAAGTGTTCTGATTTACACAGTTATTTCGCTACTGTAGCTGGTTTTATTGCATAAGAACGCAAGCTCTGACTGTCCTAGCGTTCTTTAATTGGTTTGCAATAGTTTCGTCTCAGAAACTTAAAGGCAAACAGATGAGAGGTATCGATAGCAAAATCATTGTAATGGAATGCCACATGCACATACAACTAGCAGGTCTATTGGGAGTATTGCCTTGTGTGGGTCCACATGCTGGTCAGTCTTCACTGTTGATCACTTGACTTGGTGCTGACTTAAGTACAATAAGAATGTGAGCCAACTCTTTCAGAGTCTGCTGTATCTAATCCTGTTACTCTGTAAGTATGGTCCATTCTATGGTAATCCAGTCAGTGTTTTTTCTTGCAACTGGAAATTAATATAAATAAACCTCAACAGACTGTATTGCACCAGCACACTGGAAGTGCAGTTAGGGTTCCATTCCAATCATGCTATATTGTACATTTTCTGTTTAGTGTGAAATGTCATAATCCAACAAATGGCAATTTTTCTTCTGTCAGTAGCAAAACAAAATCAGCGCGTTGGATACACAACTTCCACTTGTAGATCGTTTGTTCTATCTTCTGTTAAGGATTTAGCTTTGTCTTGCTCCACCTGCTATGCTGATTTGTCCTCACTTGTGATCACCCTTCTCTTATTTCTCTCCTTCCACAAGACAACAGCAGCCATGGGGTTTGAATGATCTGATTAGTTATGGTCTTGGAAATTTCTATTTACTTTAAGTAATTGATAAGTACAGAGAAATAGATAATATATATTTGATATATATCCTCACATATTTTTGTTGTACATTGATCTGTGCGTATTTACACAACTTACTCAGAGCTTTATTCAGGCTTTCAGCTAACATCAGTAATCTCACCTGTGTCACAGATTTCATATAATTGTCATCTGGAGTTCTGGTGATCATCAGACCTGAAGGTATGATTATTATTATTTTTAGCTTGTCGATTTTTTATTTCGAGCATTACATATCAGTTTGCAAGCAACTTCATTCTGCAGTTTGAAACTCATCAGAATCCGGCATGTCACATTTTTTTCCTTAGTTGCACATAGCAGAACAGATCTTGAAACATGTCTTAGTTGTGAAATATCTGAATCTATGAATAAATGGTCTACAATATACTTTTAAATTAAAATCCTAATCCTCATCGAATATATAATTCAAGTTGGCACGTGCAATAACAGTCCATACTTGTTTAAATCGCACATGTTGTCTGTACAGTAATCAAATCCCCTGGGTACTGAGTACTGAGTACCATCATTCAATTGCCCTGATGTTAAGATATGTACATAGAATTTGCTCAAAAGAAAAAAAAGGAAACAATGCATATAAGGTTGCATTCGTTGATCGTCTACTGTTGGTGCACAGTCCATGTAAAGTGCTCCTCTATTATCAAAACAATTACTACCTTGTCTCTTTGAGAACTTCCTGTTTATGTATGTAATAAGGTCAAATCCTATATGCATATCTGATTATTAATCCGTTAGACAACAAAAATTCTCTTCTCTGTTATATTTATTCATGTATAAGGTTATCAAGGTTCATGTGCACAATTTTTAAACTTTTTTGTGAACAACATAACTATTACCTTCTTTTCTATCTAATGCTTACACCGTCAGATTACATATATAACTTCCCTTACTGAAAAGATTGCATATATAACATGAACAAGAGTTTGACACCTCATATGTCCACCATGGATGAGTCTGCTAAGTTTGAGGACAATTATCATTTGATAGAAATATAAGTAGTCTGATACTGATATCCCTCTAAGTAACCAAGCATGAATTTCACATGGAACTGTTAAATCCCTTGGGAATGGGTAATTTTTCCCTCCTTTGAGATGAGCCTAATTCAGCTTAAATATATGCTACAGATAAGCAGATGCTTCTTATTTTTACCTGATGATGGTGATTGAAAGTTGAAAGTACTAATCTTTAATTTCCATGTCTCATGTTTACAACTTTTAGGTCAGATACACTTCACTTAAAATATGTATGATTTTAATTTTACTTGTTCTTTAAAAATGAGATCTAGGTTTTTCATACATACATATTTTTTGGAGCTATATTATGTGAGCACAAGTTATTCAGAGTACTGGTATTGTTGCTTGTCTCGTCCTGGTTCCTGCAAGATACACTCGGAGTCAACCCTAGAATGCTATAGAGCTTCGTTGTCAGAGCAAACTGGCAAGAATAAACTCCTCTTTGACTAAACGAGCAGAGCCCCAATTACATCAGCAAATTTAAGCGGTACATTTATAAAAATAACCAACTAAAAAGCAGTAAAAGAAATCAAGCATAGATGCGATAGGGTTCTAAAAGCTTGCTGGTGAGATGTCATTTCACAAGCTGCACCTTGTGAAACATCAAATGAAGTATTGAAGTTAATGGGCTGCTAGTTTCCTATAACTTCATTGAAGTGTAAAGAGCATTGAAGGAGAGGCTGCAAAGACATATGTACGACCTCGCCGTTCAATTAAAGACACTATTTACCTAAAGTAGCACATCTCCTATTTAAGATCTATTTATTCACATAACCAGTGACACATTGATGCACATTTACTTTGCTAGATAGAATCAGCTGTGGCCATAAATTCTGTTCATAAAGGGCATTCAAGATGTTAACACTGTCATACAGCTATTGCCAACTGCTGCATGGTGTAAACATACTCACAGGTATTGGCAATAGCATGGTGGATAAGCAGAGGGGGCAATCACCAGCAGGACAAGTTGATTTGGGGCTCACCAATATGACAGGAAAGTGTCTTAAGTTCGTATCACAGGATTCATGTTTTACATTTCAATAGGGAGTTTGTATACTTAGAATAGATGATGCATTCAAACATCGAAATCTTAAGTCATTATTACACTTACTAATTAAGTACTCTCTCCGTCCCATAATATAGCAACATAAGACCGTATAAGACATTTCATAATTCATAGCACAATGAATCTAGACGAGAGGTTATCTAGATTCTTGTACTATGAAATGTCCCATCCGGTTCTAGGTTATATTATGGGACAGAGGGAGTAAAAAACATGGCATTAGTCGTAAGGTTTAGTTTGTGAAATCAAAGTGTGTTTTGATTTATTAATTCATGATGAACAATTAGCATGATAGATAATTGGTTTTGATATTTGATGATAATTGGCGAAGTGGTGTTCTTTGTGTGGTACCGATCAGACCAAGTGGATAGGGCCGATGAGATCCAACTATTCACCCCTCTTTGGTTGGCTTAGTTCTTGTTGTTCGATCCTACATAGTTATATTTTTAATAGTTGTCTTTCGATAAATATATGGTAGGATAAAGTAATGCTCAAATATATTTATCTGAGACTGATTTGGGGCTCAACAATATGATAGGAAAATATCTTAAGTTCATCCTATAAGATTCATGATTTACATTTCAATGTGGGGAGTTTGTATGTAGAACATATGACGTCCTACAATATATGCATTCAAACATCAAAATCTTAAGTCATTAATACCCTAAATTATTCAAGGTACAAAAGATGACATTAATGGATTTGTGGTGAGGTATAGCTATATTTTTTATAATTTCCTATCGATAAATATATGATACGATAAATTAATGATCAAATATATTTATCGGAGATTGAGGGGTTGTTTGACATAGCTCCAGCTTTCCACCTCTCCTAGAATTGGAGCCCAATCAAATGGTTTCAACTCCACTCAAAATGGGAGTGGAGTTGGTTGGAGTTCTCTCACAAAATGAACTAGTAGACTACTAGGTGACGTCCTACAATATATGCTTCAAACATCGAAATTGTAAGTCATCAATGCACAAAATTATTGTGTACAAAAAATGACATTAGTAGATTTGTCGTGAAGTCTAGTTATATCTTTTTTAATAATTTCCTTTGATAAATAAATGATATGATAAAATAATGGTCAAGTATATTTATCGGAGATTGATTTGGGGCTCATAAATACGAAAGAAAATTGCCTGTTCATATAACAATATTCGTGTTTTACATTTCAGAGGGTAGAGTTTCGAGCAATCGGCGATGAAGTGTTCGGGCTCGTTGCAATCACAGCATTTCCTTGAGGAATATCTCCACTTCGACTTGTGAGAAGAGAGTTAATTTGTATTTATAACTAAATATGACGTCTTACAATATATGCATTTAAGTTTCTAAATCTTAAGCCATTAATGCACGAAGTTATTGAGTATGAAGAATTACATTAGTAGATTTGTCGTCACCTATTAAACCTATTAGTAAATTTATTAGGTATTTGAAAACATATAACACGTAGTATAAATTTTACTATCTAAGGGACATGTTTTAGTTATTGCGTACTCTGCGTGTGTTTTAGAGCACCTGTAATTTCCTTTTCATATTATATGATAAATATATGATACGATAAATTAATGATCAAATATATTTACTGGAGATTGAGGGGTTGTTTGACATCGCTCCAGCTTTCTACCTCTCCTAGAATTGGAGCCCAATCAAACAGTTTCAACTCCACTAGGTAGAGTTTCGTGCAATCGACGATGAAGTGTTCGAGCTCTTTGCAATCATAGCATTTCCTTGAGGTAGGGGTGGGCAGAAAAAGACTGAACCAAAAAGAACGAGACTGAGAAATTCGGTCATCAATTTGGTTCTAGGTAGTGAAAGACCCAATTTTGTTCAGTCAATTTGGTTATTTTCCTCGATTAACCAAATAAACCGAATTAACAAAAAAAAGTCTAAATGCAACCTACAATCCACTAAGTTTAATACGATTAAACTCTAATTTTCACATCCCTACTTCTTCTAGGCATGCAACCTAGTAAGAGTCTTTACTCATATGTGCTTACATTTTTTTTGTGATTTTTGTGTTGAAAATTTCCATTATTTCTTTGCGTATATGAAAATGTTGTTGAATTTCGGTCAAGGACCAAGACTGAGACCGAATTTGTTGGTCCTGACATTTTTGCGTTGAAATTCAGTCTTTACTTTACTTTTTAAAGACCTAAAGACCGAAGACCCATAACGAAATTTTCAGTCAAACCAAATGCCCACCCTTACCATGACGAATATCTCCACTTTGACTTGTGAGAAGAGAGTTTGTATTTATAACAAAATATGACGTCTTACAATATATGCATTTAAGTTTCTAAATCTTAAGTTATTAATGCATGAAGTTATTGAGTATGAAGAATTACATTAGTAGATTTGTCACCTATTAAACCTATTAGTAAAGTTATTATGTGTTTGAAAACATATAACGCGTAGCAAAAATTTTACTATGTAAGGGACATGTTTAGTTATTGCGTACTCTGGGTGTGTTTTAGTGCACCTGTAATTTCCTTTTCATATTATATGAAATGGTAAAATAATGGGCAAATATATGTATCAGAGACTTATGTGTCATTGTTAAAAAAACATCAAGTTAAAAAAGAAAGAGTAAATTTCATAAAACTGCACATTCTGGGGTTCAAGTTGCAGAAAAACATACACATTTTGACACTTGACACTTAAGTACATATATTCTGGTATTAAAGTTTCACAAAACTACACAATCAACGAATGGGTCCACTTACGAGATGACATGGTTCTTTATCTACATATATTTAGGATGTTGGCGTGGCATCGTGAGTGTTCCACTAGGATAAAGCTCCCAAGTCCGCATCCTAGGTGGAACAGACACGTCATCTTGCAGGTGGACCCGTTCATTGATGGTGTAGTTTTGTGAAACTTCAATATAAAATATATGTAGTTAAGTACCCAGTGTTAAAGTTTGTGTGGTTTTCTGCAACTTGAACCATAAAAATATGTATTTCTATAAAATTTACTAAAAAGAAAGGTAGTATATCTGATTTGTATTAGAATTATTTATGATCAAAGTTCAATTGAAAAAAAAAAGAGATTTTTTACTGTCCAGCAGAATGTGGTACCAAAAATCATCCAACCGTTGAATCAGGGAAGGGAAGGATCGTGAGAGAAAATGGGTGTGCCTTCTCCCCCGCCGCCTCCTCCTTCGTCGTGCCTCAGCCACGGCCTACTCCGGCGCCACCACCGGAGCGGCTCCTCAGCCGCTGCAACCGCATACTCCGCCGCTGGCTCATTCGCCTCCGCCTCCGCTTTCACGGACAATACAGAGGCCAATCTCGCGGCGCCGAAGGAGGAACACGGCAGTGGCAGACACGGCGACGGCGGGGCGGAAGAGGAACATGGCGGCGCTGGAGCGGAAGAGAAACACGGCGACGACATGGAAGAGGAACACGGCGGCGGCGGATCGGGATTTCTAGGGTAATAGTCTGTTCTCATTGCACACAAAGTTACGTTTTTGCCCTTCCACCTCAGTTCCCCACTTGGTACTGCACCAGGGACAGAATTGGTACCGCCCAGTACAAACTCTACCAGCCGTTGGATCGGGTCAGATCCAACGGCCAGGATTTTGGTACCGGGCGGTACTGGTACCGACCGCTGTACCGCAACAACGCTCGAAAAAAAATGTTGTTTCAAGTTTAAAACATATTATACTTAATTTATTATAGATATTATAGATAACTGTAAATGCACAGATATCTGGTTAGTATTCATAGAATTAATCACAAAGATATGGAAGCAGAGAAGGGGGGGAGATGAATTTTCGCATTGCATTAACACCAAAGTGAGGGAAGCATTGACCTCTCCTGCTGAACTCCCCTATATAAAACCCTCTTGGGGCCCTTGAAAGCCACCAACCAAATAGAGCAGTGTCCATTTCTTTCTCTTCTCCTCTCCTCTCCTCTCTTCTCCACAACCTTCAGGTAGCAACTTTGTTATTTGATTCTTGATTGACTTGTTCTTCTAGTTCTTCATAAACTCTTCTTGTTCATGAGCAAAAAAACAAAAAGCAAAATCAATCTTGATATGCACTTCTTTTTCATGACCAAACAAAGATCGATCTTGATCGATGTGCGCTGTTCTTGTTCACGAGCAAAAAAACAATCGATCTCTTTTTTCTTTCGTTTTTGTATATCTACCAATGGTGTTCTATTTACATGTATGATCTTGATTTGTGAATCAGGGAAGCATGAGCCGGAGCAACGGGAACGGCGGCGGCGGCGGCGGGAGCACGAGGGGGGCGAGGTTGGAGCTGCAGCTGAACCTGTCGCCGCCGGCGGTGGGTATGGAGGTGGACGGCAACGACGACAGCGACTCGTCGTCGCCGACGTCGTGCGTGTCGTCGGATGGCCGCAGCTCCGCCGGCGGCAGCCCCGGGGACAAGTCGCCGATGGTGATCGGCGCCTGCACCCGTTGCCTCATGTACTGCATGGTCGCCAAGAAGGACTACCCGACCTGCATCAACTGCAAGCAACCCTCCCTCGTCGACCTCCTCCAGAACCAGGACGCCGCCGCCGCCGACGCCGACGCCGACAAGAAGCGCGGCGGAAAGCGCAAGTGAAGACGCCGCCGCCGACGAGGCCACCATTGCCGCCGGCCATGTCCGTCCAGTGGATGCTCACACGGATGGTTACCTCATCAGGATCCATGCATGCGTGGACGAGTGACAGCCGTTGGATCATCCACTGGACGGTGCCGGATTTCTTCATCATTATTATAGTAGTAGTAGCCTCTTTAAGTGTCTTTGGTTTCGTCATAAAAAACCAAAAAAATGGTTGTGTCACCTTATGTTTTATTGTTATGGGTTGGTGTGGGTGTGTTTTAGTAGGGGGGAATTAATTACGTGGTGGTGGCTTAATGGTTCTTGTAGCAGCAGTAAGTTGTAACTCCCCCTTTTTCATTGAAGAAATGCAAGATAAGACTTTAGATTAAGAAGGTGATCATTGTCCCTAATCAAACAGTGACCATTAATGATGATTCAGTCAAGAGAGAGTACTTGTGTATCTGTTTGTGACTGGTGGACTCTGTTCTTGTCCTGTTCTTGCACCAAGAACAGTAGGAATCTTGTGCAGGGTTTACGATCTCTAGATTCCCGATCTCCCGATTCCACGAAATCTGGACTTTTTGGATAGGGTCGAAAACATGAATCGTTTGTTTTTATTTTAAATTCAAAAGAAATCAAACTAAATAATAATATATTTATAAGTTTTATTTGAATTTCATCGGTTTAACAACGGCGTGAAAACCGAAGATATCTCTTATAACCAAAACTGGGACCTCGGATGATCAACCTTTCTCTTGAGAAACTTAATTTGCAACAGATGTTGTTATACTTAATTAATGGCTGAGAAGAAAGTGTGTGCATGTAATGTGTGTAATTTTCTAATTTTGTGAGAAGAAAATGAAGATGCCGCTGCCGCCGACGAGGAGGAGACCGCCATTGCCGCCAGCCATGTCCGTCCAGTGGATGCTCACACGGATGGTTACCTCAGGATCCATGCATGAGTGGACGAGTGACAGCCGTTGGATCATCCACTGGACGATGCCGGATTTCTTCATCATTATTATAGTAGTAGTAGAGCCTCTTTTAAGTGTCTTTGGTTTCATCATAAAAAACCAAAAAAATGGTTGTGTCACCTTATGTTGGGGTTTTTATTGTTATGGGTTGGTGTGTGAGTGTGTGTTTTAGTAGGGGGGGAATTAATTATGTGGTGGTGGATTAATGGTTCTTGTAGCAGCAGTAAGTTGTAACTCCCCCCCCCTCCCCCCTTTTCCATTAAAGAAGTGCAAGATAAGACTTTAGGTTAAGAAGTTGATCATTGTCCCTAATCAAACAGTGACCATTATACTTTTCCCTCTATTGCATATCAGCAATGATGATTCAGTCAAGAGAGAGTACTTGTGTATTTGTTTGTGAATGGTGGACTCTGTTCTTGTCCTGTTCTTGCACCAAGAACAGTAGAGTGTGTACATAAACTGTCTCCTTTTTATTTATATAACATTTTAACCATGGGGGACTCCCCCACTATCTTTTGATAAAAAAAAACAGTAGAGTGAATATTGTGCAGGGTTTACGATCTCCGTGGAATTCATGAAATCTGGACTTTTTGGACAGGGTCGAAAACACGAATCGTTCGTTTTTATTTAAAGTTCGAAAGAAATCAAACTAAATTATAATATTTTATAAGATTTATTTGGATTTTATCGGTTTAACAACGGCGTGACAACCGAGGATACCCCTTATATCCAAAACCGGGATTGTGAACCTTATCAAAATCTAGACTTTTTGGACAGGGTCGAAAACACGAATCGTTCGTTTTTATTTCAAGTTCAAAAGAAATCAAACTAAATTATAATATTTTTATAAGATTTATTCAGATTTTATCAGTTTAACAACGGCGTGAAAACCGAGGATACCCCTTATAACCAAAACCGGGATTGTTAAACCTGATTTTGCCCCTATGATGATCAACCCTTCTCTTGAGAAAATTAATTTGCAAGACAGTTGTTGTTAATACTTAATTAATGGCTGAGAAGAAAGTGTGTGCACGTAATGTGTGTAATTTTCTAATTTTGTGAGAAAAAAGTGTGTGCATGTAATGTGTGTAATTTGTGAGAAGAAAGTGTGTGCATGTAATGGCTGAGAAGAAAGTGATGGTCTGATCGAAATCTGACGGCTGAGAACGAGTGGACGTCACAGATATTGTTGGCAACAGCGGCAGGGGGGCATCTCTGGCAGGTGCAGTCATGGGTGACCACTGCAGAGGCCACAGACGACACACGCATTGGAGAGACATAAACAAGGGCATCATTACCCAATTATATGTTGATGCCAACTGCAGAAACAGTCAGGATCTGAGCTTAAGCATCAAGGCTACAAAGGCCAGAAGAAATCAGAAGCCTGTGCAGCTGTGGACCAGAAAATACAATCATTCGTCCCAAAATAAATTCATTTGTGGGTTTCTTTATGTGTAACATTTGACCGTCCGTCTTATTTAAATTTTTTTATGATTAGTATTTTGATTGTTATTAGATGTGAAAATATGAATAGTGCTTTATGCATGACTTGTTTTTATTAATTTTTTCATAAAATTTTCAAATAAGATGGACGGTCAAACGTTGAACACAAAAACCCACCAATGAACTTATTTTTGTGACGGAGGGTGTAGTGTGCAGTGGAACTTTATGCAAGGATCAAACCAGAGGACCTAGGATGGTTTTTATGTGTAGGGCCTTAAGAAGAACATAAATCAAATGACCCTATGTGTACAAGTTAATTTGCACAAAGGTTCCCGGCTTGCTAGAATATTAAAGGAAGATGATGCTTACCTTAGGTGACGTAGCCTACACTTCAATGAAGTGAGTTATTAGCCTCACGTAATTGAAGACCGCGGAAGAGTTGACCTCTCTAGGACATTGTTTGATTAAGGAGGCTGGTAATGGGGTTGGTGCGGCTAAGTGGTAACAAAAAATCTCATCAAGGCGTTTCTCTAATGCGCCCATATCCCAGCAAGAATTTCCAACAAGAGTGTCGCTCATTATAGGTGATTGAATCATTTACTAGGGAAAGATACATAGTGGTAAAACAATATGTGTATAGATAAGTTGGCATACCAATGGTTATATATGCACACTAAGTCGACAAACATATAGGTTCATTAAGGAATTGACTAACCGAGCATGGTATACCTCCACCTTGTATGGTGATGATGGTGGAGAATGCAGTGGCTCGAATGACTAACCTAACTAGCTATCTAAATGTCCAAGGCAAGATCCCCTCCTATGCACTAGTTTGTGAACAACCAAAAGGAAAACATGCTACTGTTTCGAGTGAAGGGCCTCCTTTGCCATCATAGCCTATGTTTGAGTGTAGTGAATTGTGGGTCACGGGTAATGGAATACTACAAGATGGAAGAGTTGAACTCCTTCAGGTATAGTATGAATATAAGAGTATGAGAATAGGGCTGGCATGGCTCAGTGATAATGAAAAATCTTATAAATGAATCTCTCTAATGCGTCCAAATGCGAGCATGAGCGCCATTTAATATAGGTATACCAGCGGTTATATATATGTACGCTAAGGCGACAAAGGTCAATTTGCACAAAGGTCCTTGGCTTGCTAGCAAATCAAAGAAATATGATGTAACCTATGCTTGAATGTATTCAGTTGTTAGTCGCGTGTAACTAAAGAGTGCAGGATGGAGGAGTTGACCATTCTTGGCCATAGGACGATTACAGAGGGTGGAAAAGGGGTTGGTATGGCTTAGTGGTAACGGAAAATCTCATCAATATGTCTCTCTAATGCATCCAAATTCCATCGAGAACTTCTAGTAAGGGCGTAATTCATTATAGGTGATTGAATCATTTACTGGGGAAACATATGCAGTGGTAAAAAGAATAAAGTTAAGTATTATTGATAGTACCGATAACATAAACAATACCATTAGTTTAAAAAAATAGGAAGTGTTAAAAGCTCTTTTTTTCATATTAGAGTGCAATCTATAGAGAAAAAAATATTGAAAGTGTTAATGGCATTTTTTTCACGTACCCTGTAGATTTTTTTTTTGGAAGTGTTGAAAGCATTTTCCCCCACATTTGAGGGCAATATACAGAGGAAAATATTAAAAGTGTTAAAGGCATTTTTTCACATTAGATGGCAATTTATAGAAAAACAATGAAAGTGTTAAAGACATATTTTTTTTCACATTAGAGGGCAATCTGTAGAAAAAAAACGAGGGGGGGGTGGGGTCGGGAGGAGTTGAACCCAAAACCAATGGAATGAAACAGGCAAGTATAGTAACCAACATATGAAAGGAAGTTAGTAACTTGTGCTACCTATATGAAGTTTTTCATCCAATATACTAGGGGGACCATCATCCATGTTAGTCTCCACTAAGCTCTGCCACTGATGGTGATGATGGTGGAGAATGCAATAACTCAAATGAATAACCTAACTACCTATATAAATGTACAACGCAAGATCCCTCACATTGACTGGCTTGTTGACAACTCAAAGACAAATATGCTACCATTTCAAATGAAGAGCCTTCCTTGCCATAATAACCTAGACTTGAATATAGTGAGTTGTGAGTCATGGGTAACGAAATATTCACAATGGAAGAGTTGACCTCCTTTGGCTATAGTATGACTAAGAGTCTAAAAGAAGGGTTGGCACAGTTCAGTGATAAGAGGAAAGCAGAACAATAAATCTGTTGAACACATCCAAATGCTAACAACTACATTTGGTAAAATTACCTTTCATTCGAGGTGATTGAATCATTTACTTGGGAAAGATTGAGACTTAACCGAGTGAAGATTATGTAGTGAT
This sequence comes from Oryza sativa Japonica Group, assembly GCF_034140825.1. NCBI lineage: Eukaryota > Viridiplantae > Streptophyta > Magnoliopsida > Poales > Poaceae > Oryza > Oryza sativa. The sequence goes on from NC_089046.1 coordinate 2,901,030, forward strand.
AAAAACATTATCACTAGTAAGAATTTATGAGTTGGCACACCAACAACTATATATGATGTTACAAGCAAAACCACCACCTTGTGTAGGATGGTGGAGATTGCAATATAATGGTTTGAATGACTAAACCTACAAGGTGGGACCCCCTCCCAATGGCCTTCACCAAAACATCCGCCTATATTTGATCGATATGGAAATAGGTGATATAGAAAGAAAGATATAGTTGGTATATATAGTTGGAAAAATAGAGAGAAGTGGTGTTCTTTGTGTGGGACCGATCAGACCAGGTGCATAGGGCCGGTGATATCCAACCATTCACCCCTCTCTGGTTGGCTTAGTTCTTGTTGTTCAATCCTACATAGTTATATTTTTAATAATTTTCTTTCGATAAATATATGGTAGGATAAAGTAATGATCAAATATATTTATCTGAGATTGATTTGGGGCTCAACAATATGATAGGAAAATATCTTAAGTTCATCCTACAAGATTCGTGATTTACATTCAATGTGGAGAGTTTGTATGTAGAACATATGACGTCCTACAATATATGCATTCAAACATCAAAATCTTAAGTCAGCAATGCACAAAATTATTGTGTACAAAAAATGACATTAGTAGATTTCTCGTGAAACCTAGTTATATCTTTTTTTAATAATTTCCTTTTGATAAATATATGATATGATAAAGTAATGGTCAAGTACACTTATCAGAGATTGATTTGGGGCTCACAAATATGAAAGAAAATTGCCTTAAGTTCATATAACAAAGATTCGTGTTTTACATTTCAGAGGGTAGAGTTTCGGGCAATCGACGATGAAGTGTTCGGGCTCGTTTCAATCATAGCATTTCCTTGAGAAATATCTCCACTTTGACTTGTGAGAAGAGAGTTAATTTGCATTTATAACTAAATATGACGTCTTACAATATATGCATTTAAGTTTCTAAATCTTAAGTCATTAATGCACGAAGTTGTTGAGTATAAAGAATTACATTAGTAGATTTGTCACCTACTAAGCCTATTAGTAAAGTTATTAGTTGTTTGAAAACATATAACACGTAGTATAAATTTTACTTTGTAAGGGACGTGTTTTAGTTATTGCGTACTCTGGAGTTGATTGGAGTTCTCTCACAAAATAAACTAGTAGAATAGGTGGCGTCCTAAAATATATGCTTCAAACATTGAAATCGTAATTCATCAATGCACAAAATTATCGTGCACAAAAAATAACATTAGTAGATTTGTCATGAAGTCTAGTTATAGCTTTTTTTTAATAATTTCCTTTTGATAAATATATGATATGATAAAGTAATGGTCAAGTATATTATCAAAGATTGATTTGGGGCTCACAAATATGAAAGGAAATTGCCTTAAGTTCATATAACAAGATTCGTGTTTTACATTTCAAAGGGTTCGGCGATGAAGTGTTCGGACTCGTTGCAACCATAGCATTTCCTTGAGGTAGGAGTGGGCAAAAAAAGACCGAAACGAAAAGACCAAGACCGAGAAATTCGGTCCCAGGTAGTGAAAGACCGAATTTTGTCCCATCAATTCAGTTAGTTTCCTCGGTTAATCGAATAGACAGAAAAGACCGAATTAACAAAAAATGTCTAAATGCAACCTACAATCCACTAAATTCAATAGGATTAAACTCTAATTTTCACATCCCTACTTCTTCTAGTCATGCAAACTAATAAGTGTCTTTACTAGTCATACGTGCTTATGAATTTTTTTTATGATTTTTGTGTTGAAAATTTCCATTATTTCGTTGCATATATGAAAATGTTGTTGAATTTCGGTCAGGACCAAGACCGAGACTGAATTTGTCGGTCCTGATATTTTTGCGTTGAAATTCTGTCTTTACTTTTCAAAGACCGAAATGACCGAAAGACCGAAGACTAAGACCGAAATTTGCGGTCAGACTGAATGCCCACCCCTACCTTGAGGAATATCTCCACTTTGACTTGTGAGAAGAGAGTTTGTATTTATAACAGAATATGACGTCTTACAATATATGCATTTAAGTTTCTAAATCTTAAGTCATTAATGCATGAAGTATTGAGTATGAAGAATTATATTAGTAGATTTGTCGCCTATTAAACCTATTTGTAAAGTTATTAGGTGTTTGAAAACATATAACGCATAATAAAAATTTTACTATGTAAAGGCATAATAAAAATTTTACTATGTAAAGGACGTGTTATATTTATTGCTTATTCTGGGTGTGTTTTAGCGCACCCGTAATTTCCTTTTCATATTATATGATATGGTATAATAATGGGCAAATATATGTATCAGAGACTCATGTGTCATTGTTAAAAAAAATATCAAGTTAAAAAAGAAGAGTAAATTTCATAAAACTGCACCAACGTGGTTCAAGTTGCAAAAAAAAAACATACACATTTTGACACTTGACACTTACCTATATATATTCTGGTATTAAAGTTTCACAAAACTACGCAATCAACGAATGGGTCCACTCATGAGGTGACATGGTTACTTATCTACATATATTTAGGATGCTGGCGTGGCATTATGAGTGTTCCACCTAGGATAAAGCTCCCAAGTCCACATCCTAGGTGGAACAGACACGTCATCTTGCAGGTGGGCCCGTTCATTGATGGTGTAGTTTTGTGAAACTTCAATCTAAAATATATGTAGTTAAGTAACCAATGTCAAAGTGTGTGTGGTTTTTTGCAACTTTGACCATAAAATATGTATTTCTATAAAATTTACTACAAGGTGGGACCACCTCCCAATGGCTTTCACCAAAACATCCGCCTATATTTGATCAATAGAGAAATAGGTGATGTTGAAAGAAAGATATAGTTGGTATATAAACGAAAAATAGAGGGAAAGTGATGTTAGTAGATTCGTCCTGCTGTGTAGTTATATTTCTAATAATTTCCTATCGATAAATATATGATATGATAAACCAATGATCAAATGTATTCATCTGAGGCTGGATTGGGGCTCATCAATATAACTGGAAAGTGTCTTAAAGTTCATATCACAGGATTCATGTTTTACATTTCAGAGGACAGTTTTTACTTAGAACACATGGCGTCCTACAATATACACGTTCAAACATCGAAATCTTATATCATTAATGCCCAAAATTATTGAGTAAAAAAGTGACATTACTAGATTTGTCGTGAGGTGTGGCTATATATTTAATATTATCCTTTCGAGAAATATATGATATGATAAAGTAATGATCAAATATATTCATATGAGACTGGTTTGTGGCTCACTAATATTGGAAAGTGTCTTAACTTAATAGCATAAAATTCATACTTTACAATTTAGATGACAGTTTGTATTTAGGACAGATGACATCCTACAATATATATGCATTTAAACACCAAAATCTGTAGTCATTAATGCATGAAATTATTGAGTTTGAAATGTGAAATTACTAGATTTGTCTTGAAGTATAGTTATATTTTTAATAATTTTCTTTTGATAAATATGATACGGTAAAATAATAATCAAATATATGTATCAGAGATTGATGTGTCAATGTTCAAAAATGTCAAGTTGAAAAAGAAAGGTAGTATATCATTTGCATACATGATTTGTATTAGAATTGTTCATGAATCAAAGTTCATCTGAAAAAAACTATATTAATTGTTTCAAATTTAGAATGTACGTATGATACATTTTTGTTAATTAATGGATTAAAAAACCCAGCATCTACATCCATGAGAGGATGTACACAGCCAAACTTATATAGATCATTGTAATGCGCAGATAAGGATGAAAACGGTCGGAAAACATCTCAACCATTTCCAAAACCATTTTTTCAAAAATGGTAAAGACATAAATGAAAACAATACAGGAAATATCGAAAAACTGGAAAGGGACAATACGGATGGAAACATGTCGGTATCAATCAGAAGCCGATAATAAATATCGAAAATATTAAACTGTACAATAGCACATTTAGCTTTGCAAAAGTATATAATATGATAATATAAATTCAAGGTTCCAAATTATATCCTTTTAACCTTGTACTCAAGTTAAGGGTCTGGTTAAGAAATCGACGGGTCTCTCTAAACCATGGGTCAATTAAAGAAATATATCATAAATATTAGTGTATTTAGAACTACGATAATTACATAGTATAAAAAAGTAATTACCGTACGAACACGATAAAGTCAGAAACGTTCGGTATGCAGCAAAAATGTTTCCGTTTAAATTTCCATATGTTTTTTTACCATTCCTATTTTTGTTTTCGTTGGTGACCATCTGCACATTGCTCGGCCGGTAAAAACTGAAAAGGAGCATCGGTCGATCAGGATTTTCCGTGACCGTTTTCACCCCTATGTGCAGATATATGTCTATTAATCTTAGAATTAATCACAAGATATAGAGAGAACAAAACTAGGAAATGAATGACATAAGAGAGAGAGAGGGGGGAGGGGATGAATGGAGCCTTGTTATTTTGCATTGCATCAACACCGAATTAAGAGAAGCATTGACCTCTCCACCTACTGAACCCCTATATAAGGACCCTCTTGGGGCACTTGAAAGCCATCAACCAAATAGAGCAGAACTCATGTCCTAGCTTCTCCTCTTCACCACAACCTACTTCAGGTAATTATTTAGCTACATTACAAGCAAAGCCACATATGACGGTGGAGATTGCAATATAATGGCTTCAATGACTAAACCTACAAGATGGGACCCCCCCCCTCCTCCCATTGACTGTCACCAAGATATATGAGGTATCAATCAAGGGACAATGACATCAAATGTTCACTCCGAGGAAATAAACCCAAATGCTTGAGATCAGCGAAAGGGAAGACGGTTCACAACTATGTGTACAAGTTAATTTGCACAAAGGTCACCAACTTGCTAGAATATTAAAGGAAGATGATGCTTACCTTAGGTGACGTAGCCTACACTTCAATGAAGTGAGTTATTAGCCTCATGTAACTGAAGACTGCGGAAGAGTTGAGCTCTAGGACATCGTTCGATTAAGGAGGTTGATAATGGGGTTGGAGCGGCTAAGTGGTAACGAAAAATCTCATCAAAGCGTCTCTCTAATGTGCCCAAATCCCAGCAAGAACTTCCAACAAGAGTGTCGTTCATTTATAGGTGATTGAATCATTTACTACGGAAAGATACATAGTGGTAAAACAATATGTGTATAGATAAGTTGGCATACCAACGGTTATATATATACACCATGTTGACAAACAAGGTATACCACCACCTTGTGTGGTGATGGTGGAGGATACAATGGCTCGAATGACTAACCTAACTATCTATCTAATTGTCCAAGGCGAGATCCCCTCCTATGCACTAGTTTGCGAACAACCAAAAGGAAAATATGCTACTGTTTCGAGTGAAGGGCCTCCTTTTCCATCATAGCCTACACTTGAGTATAGTGAGTTGTGGGTCACGAGTAACGGAATACTACAAGATGAAAGAGTTGAACTCCTTCAGCTATAGAATGACTATAAGAGTCTGAGAACAGTGTAAGCATGGCTAAGTGATAACGGAAAATCTCATCAATGAGTCTCTCTAATGAGTCCAAATGCCAGCATGAGCGCCATTCAAAATATGTATTGCATCATTTACTTGGGGGAAGATATGTAGTGGTAAAACAATATGTGTACAAAAGAGTTGGCACAGCAACGGTTATATGCACACCAAGTCGTAAAGGTTAATTTGCACAAAGTCCCTTAGCTTGCTAGCAAATCAAAGAAAGATGATGCTACCATAGATGATGTAGCCTATGCTTGAGTGTACTGAGTTGTTAGTCGCATGTAACCGAAGATTGCGGGATGGAGGAGTTGACCACTCTTGGCCATAGGACAATTACAGGGGATGGAAATGCTGTTGTATGTCTAGTGGTAAAGGAAAATCTCATCAATACGTCTCTCTAATGCATACAAATGCCATCTAGAACTTCTAGCAATGGCATAATCATTATAGGTGGTTGAATCATTTACTGGGGAAACATATATAGTGGTAAAAAGAATAAAATTAAGTATTATTCATAGTACCGATAACATAAACAATACCATTAGTATTAAAAAATAGGAAGTGCTAAAAAAAATTTCACATTAGAGCCCAATTTATAGGAAAAAAAAGAAAATTTGGAAGTGTTAAAAGCTTTTTTTTTTTCATATTAGAGTGCAATCTATAGAGAAAAAAATTGAAAGTGTTAAAGGCATTTTTTTCACATTGGAGGGCAACCTATAGATTTTTTTTTGGAAGTGTTAAAAGCATTTTTTTCCCCCACATTTGAGGGCAACCTATAGAGGATAAAATTAAAAGTGCTAAAGGCATTTTCTCACATTAGATGGCAATTTATATAAAAACAGCGAAAGTGTTAAAGCTATATTTTTTTCACATTAGAGAGCAATTCGTAGAAAAAAGCGAGGGGGGAGAGGGGGAATGGGGTCGGCCGGGAGGAGTTGAACCGACAATCCATGGAATGAAACAGGCAAGTATAGTAACCATCATATGAAAGGAAGTTAGTAACTTGTGCTATCTATATGAAGTTTTTCGTCCAATATACTAGGACCATCATCCATGTTGGCCTCCACTAAGCTCCGCCACTGATGGTGATGATGGTGGAGAATGCAACAGCTCAAATGACTAACCTAACTACCTGTATAAATGTACAAGGCAAGATCCCCTCACATTGACTGGCTTGTTGACAACTCAAAGACAAATACACTACCATTTCAAATGAAGAGCCTTCCTTGCAACAATAGCCTAGATTTGAATATAGTGAGTTGTGAGTCATGGGTAACGAATTACTCACGATGAAAGAGTTGACCTCCTTTGTCTATGGTATGACTAAGAGTCTAAAAGAAGGGTTGACACAGTTCAGTGATAAGGGCAAAGCAAAACAACAAATCTGTTGAACCATCCAAATGCTAACAACGACATTTGGTAAGACTACCATTCATTCGAGGTGATAGAAACGTTTACTTGGGAAAGATCGAGGCGTAACCGAGTAAAGATTACGTAGTGATAAAAAACATTATTACTAGTAAGAATTGATGAGTTGGCACACCAACAACTATATATTTACAGCTGTCGAACGAGAGAATTTTGATTAATGAGAACAATTATGATGTTACAAGCAAAACCACCACCATGTGTAGAATGTTGGAGATTGCAATAATGGTTTGAATGACTAAACCTACAAGGTGGGTCCCCCTCCCAATGACCTTCACCAAAACATTCGCCTATATTTGATCAATGGAGAAATAGGTGATGTAGAAAGAAAGATATAGTTGGTATATAAATGATAAATAGAGGGAAAAGTGATGTTAGTATATTTGTCCTGTTGTGTAGTTATATTTCTAATAATTTCCTATCGATAAATATATGATATGATAAAGCAATGATCAGATATATTCATTTGAGGCTAGCTTGGGGCTTATCAATATGACTGGAAAGTGTCTTAAGTTCATATCACAAGATTCTTGTTTTACATTTCAGAGAAGAGTTTGTACTTAGAAACACATGGTGTCCTACAATATACACGTTCAAACATCGAAAATCGTATATCATTAATGCCCGAAATTATTGAGTAGGAAAATGGCATAGTAGATTTGTCGTGAGATGTGGTTATATATTTAATAATCTCCTTTCGAGAAATATAAGATATGATAAAGTAATGATCAAATATATTCATATGAGATTGGTTTGGGGCTCACCAATACTGGAAAGTGTCTTAACTTCATAGCATAAAATTCATGTTTTTACATTTCAGATGACAGTTTGTATTTAGAACAATGAACAATATACATGCATTTAAACACCAAAATCTGTAGTCATTAATGCATGAAATTATTTGAGTATGAAATGTGAAATTACTAGATTTGAAGTGAAGCCTAGTTATATTTTTAATAATTTTCTTTTGATAAATATGATATGATAAAATAATCATCAAATATATGTATCGGAGATTGATGTTTCCATGTTCGAAAATGTCAAGTTGAAAAAGAAAGCTAGGTAGTATATTATGCACACATTTTAGTCTTGTCGTGCCATTTTAGTTTTAGTTTGCATGCATTAGACAAGTTTATGCATTAAAATGAGCATTTTACAAGTTCATACACTAAATTGCACCCACCTGATACGTTCATGTAATACCCACCTGACACGTTCATGTACCGTAATGCAATTTACTCCTTAAAAATGTCATTGCAACATTCTCAAATTGTTAGAAAGACGCATCTTTTTTTAAAAAAAATACTATAAATAAAAGGCAAACCGCAGAAAATGTGGCAGCGTTTCACCACAAACCATAATTAATTAAGCTGATTAAAAAAAAGATATACACAGGCTGTACTTCAAATGTAGTAGAGGAGATAGCTAGACTTCTCAAAATCTATCAGATATACCATTGTTATCATATCTGCAGGAGAGAGAGAGAGAGACTTGAATTGCAATATATGCAAGTAGAGAGAGATGGAGTAGTAACAAATCAGCATGAATGCAAGCAGTTGGCCGGGGAGAGATAGATAGATGAGCTGAGCTGAGCCTCCTCGCGCTGCTGCAGTAATGGCATGCGGTGCGACGCCAACGCATGCGCCTCCCTCTCTGCGTCACTCCGATTAATACTACACCGATCGATCCCCTCACTGATGACTGATGAGAGGAAGACGAAGAAGAAGAAGAGATCAGGTAGGAAACTATCAGCTGGGACATCGATCCATGATGATGAGTTCATAGCAGTAGCAGTAGCAAGATTTATTTCAGAAAATGGCATTGCTGCTGATCGATGATGATCCAAGCAAGCTTGGGCTTGTAGTAGCTTATTGCAGGCTTCATCAAGCTGCCATGAATTGCAAGAGATCGGCTTTTTCAGACAGCTAATAGCGAACTAAATGAAAATAGTGGCTCAGTTGTACATAAAAGCAAATAGCTAAACTCTTCTCCAACAGTTATCTCCGAAGACAGTGACAGTTTATAGCCAGAGATTTAAAACCTTACTTGCAAGGCCTGCATCGATCATGCATGCTCACAAATGCAGCTAGCTAGCAGCACTGAATAATAAAGCTATAGTATTAGCTACTACTAGCAGTAAGCAGCAAGTTAATGTCCAATGGACAGGACATATATACTTTCTTTCTCCTCTTTCTTTCTCCTCTCGATCGATCGATCTCCTGCATGTTAATGTACTCTCTGCTCCTGCATAAACACACACACACACGCAGGCACACTACTGCCACTGCCACACCTCGCCGGCTATAGCTGAAGGCTGAAGCTATAGCTGCGGTTTTAAAGGCCACCTGCAGAGTCGTTGCATTGCCTCCCTGCCTCTGCTTCTGCATCTGCCTGCCTGCTCTTGTAGTCTTGTTAACAGCAGCTCTCCTCTGAATTTAACAGCAGCTCAGCTAGCTATATATCAAGGCCATCTCAGTAGTGCTAGTACCTAAATAAAATCAGCTTTTATTTAGTTCTAGTAGTAATATTGCTCATGCAAGTACACGTACTTACCAGTGATATCAAAGTTGCAGCAGCTAGCTTGCAGTTAATTAAGGGCTCTCTGGAACTATAGCTAGTACAAGTACTGAATTATGTTACTTCATTTGTCCTAAAATATAAGAGATTTTAGGTGGATATGACATATCTTACTACAATTAATCTGGATAAAGAATATGTTCAAATTCATTGTACTAGGATGTGTCACATCAACCTAAAATCTCTTATATTGTGGGACGGAGAGAATAGATCGTTTGTAATAATTGACATTGATTATCGGTTGTAACATTTGTACATACCATGATCCAGGGGACGATCCAAAAATATTAGAGCAGACTAAACATACCATGATCCGAAAAAAATAACATTCAGATCCTCTTCTATGAGGCGTAGCTAGGATTTAAAGTAAAAGTGGTCCATCTATATGTAATATGTCAATTAAAAGGGTGGTCCACTATATAATTTTTACTATATTAACTAGCACATATACTATAATTTTAAATTTTTAGGTGGTCCGTGGACCACGGTGCCACCTAGCTTGCTACGCCCCTATGACAAAAGGGGGGCTCCACTGGATTAGGTAAGGGGATTTAGGAGTTAGGGCTTGAGCTCTAGACTTAGCTTCGAAATCCCCTTTAAAACTCTTAAAATATGATGAAAATTTTGAAAATATATTGTATATAATTGAAATACACGATTCAGGCCTACTCTTAATATATGATGCTATTAATGTTTTACCTCGTGTTCGACAATTCATCTATTCAAAAAATTTAAGTAAAGCTTTTTTTTAATGTAGTTTGATTCTGAAGAAGTCCTAATACAATCATCAGCAAATCTTGATCTTTAGTAATTTCGGCGCAATATATTATTTTTCCTTAGTTAATCTGGGTACGTATACTTTTAGTTGTACCATATTCATATGTACGTATGCATATATTTATGCGCGTACGTACGCGTACTACAAAAGCGGCACACATATCGAAATATGTAGATGGATGGAAGCACCAAATTCGATTTAATTAAGCATTTAAGCTAGTAGCTAGCGACGACGTATGTATATACGTACGTATACGTAGTGGAGTACGCCTACAACGCATATGCATGGGCATTCGGTCGTCACAGCATTGATACTGCAACGAATTGTACGTGAACATGATGTCTACCGTATTTATGCTCACAAATACTCACAAACCAAACAAATATATTTAATTAATAGTTTAATACCTAACCGTATACGTACGTGAGCATGCGTCGAGATAATCAAATAATCAATTGATAAATTAATAGTTCGGCCCATACTTTTCAGTTCGGCTACGAATTCGTTCGAGCCAGGCTCGAGACACGACATGGGCCACAGGGCCCTGCTCGATGAGGCCCATGATGTGGGTTAAGATCCATTTCGGCCCACTAGAGGGCAGAGCCTAACATAAAATTTGGGCCCTTCGGACGGACGGCCCATATTTCGGCCCACTACATGGCATAGCCTATAGGAATAAGTTCACTTTAGGTCCCTCAAATTGTTGCCGAGTCCGAAATTCGTCCCTTGAGTGCAAAACCGGGTAGAACGCATCCTTCAACTTACAAAACCGTGCAAACGAGGTCCCTCGGTAGTATTGTGCCTGGTTTTGGCTGATGTGGCACCTACGTGGCTGCTTTGACTAGGTCTTCATTCCATGTAGCATCCACGTGGCGCTTATGTGGTAATTTAATTTAAAAAAATATAAAACCGTGGGACCCACATGCCAGTTTCATACACCAAATAATAAAAATGGTGGGACCCACGCGGGTCCCACATGTCATCCTTAATCCTCTCTCTTCTCTCCCCTGCTCTGCAGTCTGCAAGACAAGGCCGGAGCGGTGGCGCGCGAAGTCGGCGGGGCGACGGTGGCCCGAGCGGCAGCGCGCGAAGCCGGCGAGGCGGCAGCGGAGAGCCCGCGGGAGTCGAGGTCGTCCGAGGAAGTAGTGGCGACGGCGGCCGGAGCGGCGGCGGGTGGGCAAAGCGGCGGCGGAGAGCCCCCGGGAGTCGAGGTCGTGGGTGGGGGGAGGGGGCGGGCGGAGCAGCGGCGGCCTTGGGGGCTGGTGCGTGGGCGCCGGAGTGGCGGCGGCCTTGGGGAACAGCGCGTGGGAGCCGGGGTGGAGGCGGCCTTGGGCACTGGCGCCGGCGCGGAAGCCGACCTCGGGCGCGGTCACCGGCGCGGCGACCTTGGGGGCCTTCGCGTGGGCGCCGGAGTGGCGGCCTCCCTCCTCTCGGGCAATGCGCCTTGCTGCCTCGCGCCCAAGCCAGATGACGCCTCGATCTCCCGTGAGCCAGGGCGTGCATTGGCGTTGCCAAACCTACAAATTTTGTTCTTTGGAGTTCAGTTTTCCCTTAAATTTTGGCAAACCTACAAATTTTGTTCTTGTCCTCAGGAAAGCTTGAAGCTTCATTGATAAAAAAAAGAGAAATATTTTTTGCATGATGCGAAAGTACTTGTTCTGATTCTTGCAGAATCTGATATGATCATTGGCTTTGCAAGTAGAAACAAGACAGAGTTGTTGTGCTTCTCCTTGCAGTGAGTGATTAATTAGGGTTGTTAATGCCATGAACCAGTTCGTCCCTGATTGGAACACCACCAGCATGGGAGATGGCTTTGCGCCATTAGGGTTCGTGCGTTTCTTAGATCGAAGCTGGAGATCTTTCCATGGATTGGAGGCGATCAGATGAGTGATTCTTTGGTTATTGTTGTTGTTGCAGCGAAGACGACGGGCTCGTCGAGCTGCTCTGGTGCAATGGCCACGTCATCATGCAGAGTCAGGCGCCGCGGAAGCCGCCGAGGCCGGAGAGGACGGCGACGACGGCGGCGGTGGCGGCGGCCGGCGGCGATGGCGGAGGATGAGTCGGCGTCGTGGTTTCAGTACCCGGAGGAGATGCTCCCGCCAACGCCCTTCTCCACAACGCCAGCAGTCGCGGCCGTCTGCGCTTTATGGCCCCGCGCGTCGCCCGCTTCTGCCGACCGCCGCTCGCCCCGCTCCATTAGCCGGAGAGAGAGAATGTATCGAGGGAGAGGATAGAGAGTAGAGAGAGGAGCGAGGATGACAGGTGGGGCCCACATGGGTCCCACCATTTTTTATTATTTTATGTGTGGAACTGACATGTGGGTCCCATGGGTTTTATTATTTTTTCAAATTAAATTGCCACGTAAGTGCCACGTCATATTAAGATCGAGTCAAATTAGCTACGTAGGCGCCACGTCAGCTAAAACCGCCCTCAAAACCGCTGAGGGATGTCATCTGCGCCGGTTTTGATAGTTGAGGGACCCATTATATCTGGTTTTTCGGTTGAGGGACGAAAATCGGATTTGTTGACAAGTTAAGGGACCTCAAATGAACTTATTCCACTTATATGTGTGCCCTTTGGATGGGCTGACAACCATATTTTCGGCCCACTAGAGTACAGCCTATATGAGAAGTTGGCCCTCCGGATGGGCTGATACCCATATTTCGGCCCACTAGAGTGCAGAGCCTATATGAGAAGTGGGCCCTTCGGATGGCTGAGGCCCATATATACGTGCATTTCTGGCTTGGAAAAAGTCCCTTAATTGTAGGCCGAATCTACTTCGTACCCCTCAACCAGAAAACCGGATAGAACGACCCCCAAACTATTGAAACCAGTGCAATTTGACTCCCTCACCGGTTTTGGGGGGTGGTTTTGCTGACGTGGCACTGATGTGGCGGTGTTGACCCGGTCTTCGTCCCACGTGGCGCTTATGTGGGATTAGAATTAAAAAAATATCTGTGAGACCCATATGTCATTCAAAAAAAAATACATAGTGGGACCCACTGACATGTGGGGCCCACTTGTCATCCTTTCTCCTCCCTCTCTCTCCCTTCTCTCTCTTTTCTCTCCCCCTTTTCTCTTCCCCTTCAGACGCCACGACGGTGCCAGCGGCCTCGTCGTCACCGAAGCTGGAGGCCCACTCCTCCTCCTCCTCATCCTCCGCCGAGAGGTGCTTCTCGTCGTCGGAGTTGTAGTCATGGGCGCGCTTGCGAAGTAGCTTGAAGATCCGCGACGGCGACAACCTTGCGGCCGCTGGTGATGGGAAAGAGAGAGAGAGGGAGAGAGAGAAGCGAGCGGGAGAGGGAGAGAGAGGCCACCCCGCGCGCCCCTCGCCGTCGTCCACCCCGCGCGCCATCGGCGGCTCCGCGAAGATCCGCGACGGCGACGACCTTGCGGCCGCCGGCGACGGGAGAGAGAGGGAGGGAGGGAGAGAAGCGAGCGGGAGAGGGAGAGAGAGGCCACCCTGCGCGCCCCTCGTCGTCGTCCACCCCACGCACCCCTCGCCGTGGTGGAGGAGCCGTCGGCCACCCCGCGCACCGTCGGCGGCCCCGCAAAGATCCACGATGGCGACGACTCTGCGGCCGCCGACGACAGGAGAGAGAGAGAGGGGGAGAGAAGCGAGCGGGAGAGGGAGAGAGAGGCCACCCCGCGCGGCGCGCGCCCCTCGCCGTGGTGGAGGAGCCGTTAGCCACCCCGCGCGCCGTCGGCAGCCCCGCGAAGATCCGCGATGGCGACATCCTCGCGCCCGGGGTAGGGGACGGGGAGGGGTCGTCGGCACTGCCGTCCAGCTGCGACATGGCATGGATCGCCATCGACGTCGCCACCGTCGGAGAGAGGGGAAGGGGGAAGAAACGTTGGGGAGAGGAGGACCATGTGGGCCCCACAGTCAGTGGGTCCTTGTATTTTTTTGTGTGTGAATGACATGTGGGTCCCACACATCTATTTTTAATTCTAATATTACATAGGCGCCACGTCAACGCCACGTGTGAAGAAGACCCAGTCAACACTGCCAAGTAAGTGCCACATCAGCGAAACCACCCTCCAAAACCACTAAGGGAGTCAAAGTATACCGGTTTCAATATTTCGGAGAGTCGTTCTATCCTGTTTTGTGGTTAAGGGGCACGAATTAGATTCGGCCGACTTTTAAGGGAGTCAAAATGGACTTTTCCTTTCTGGCTCTATCCCAAGGGCCCATATTTCCTTATCTATCAAAGCTGATTCCTCTCTTTCTCGCAAACAAAACAAAAAAACTGATTCTCTCAGAAAGAAAAAAAAGTACTACCTCATATGATCGAATCAAGCCGCATGCTTATTCGTATCATACTGAAGAAGCAATAGTATATACTACTATCAAGCTTGTCAACTATGTTCCATGTGTTTCCTGGAAAAAAAATAAAGAATAAAATTTATGATCCATGTGAGGTTCTTATCTTAGATAAAATTATACTCCCTCCGTTTCAAAATATTTGACACCGTTGACTTTTTAAGTACGTGTTTGATCATTCGTCTTATTCAAAAAATTTAAGTAATTATTTATTCTTTTCATATCATTTGATTCATTGTTAAATATACTTTCATGTACACATATAATTTTACATATTTCACAAATTTTTTAAATAAGACGAACGGTCAAACATGTGCTAAAAAATCAATGGTGTCAAATATTTTGAAATGGATGAGTATATATATGGAGTAGAACCTTGTATTAGTACTTTATGGGAGACATGCACCTCGATTATTGATGTGATTCATATCATGCTAGAGCTATTTGTCTGCCTGTTTATGTCTTCTTCTTCTTCTTAAGAAAATTAATACTGGCAGCTGCTAGGTGGAGGCTTCTTCAGAAATGGTTCATTATGATACGGGAATGCTAGGGGACGGGATACTGTCCCCTAATAGGATAGCTCCAACTCCACAACGCAATTCTTATCCATACACGCACCAGGCCTGCTCACTCGTCGCCGTCGCCGTCCCCCGCCACTGCTGCGCTCGTCCCCCGTCGCCGCCGCCGTCGCTGTCCCCCGCCGCCGCCGCGCCCGTCCCCCGTCGACGCCGCCACCGCCGCCGCGCCCATCCCCCACCGCCGCCATCGCTGTCCCCCGCCGCCGTCGTGCCCGTCCCCCGCTGCCGCCGCTGCACCCGTCCCCTGCAGCCGCCGTCGCTGTCCTCGTCTACAAGGAACGGCTGCAGGGGCCGACCGCATGTGTCGGGGTGCTCCTCCCCTAACGGAATGCCCAGCTATATCTAGTAGGAATCACCTGATACCTGGTAGGTATCATCCGATACCTCACAAGTATCACACGATACATGGTAGAAATCGTCTGATACCTGACAAGTATCACATGATACGATACGTGGTTGAAATCATCTGATACCTGATAGGTTTCACATGATACATCGCGAGTATCACGTGATACGTGGTAGAAATCGCATGATACTTGATAAGTATCACATGATACTTACAAGTATCACCTGAAACGTGTGTAGAATCGTCTGATACCTGATAGGTATCACACCTGATACCTACTCGGGATCATCCTGTTGTGTAGAATCGTCTGATACCTGATAGGTATCAGACCTGATACCTACTCGGGATCATCCTGTTCGAAAACGGGATCCCGTTATATAGCAGCCCCTTTATGATTTACTAACTGCATCATTTTATTCGAAAGATCTTTGATAACTGATTCAGTATACTAGCTGAATCAAGTTTTCCCAAGCTTGGATTTCATATATTTCCATAGGACATTAAAAAATGCCACCTATAAAAATAGAGCTCAACTACAATCTGAATCGCTGATCTTATTTTATCGAAGGGTTTAGACTTATTTATACCATCACCTCTTACACCTCAGTAAAGAGGTAGTAGAAACATGGAAAGACATTATTATGAAAAAGAAAAGGTGTGGAGGGATATAATTCATTTAGTAGTGACTAAACTTTTTCTCTCTCATTTTTTTACTTTTCTGATGAAATATAAGCGATGACCACGGATTGGTCCAAAAAAAAAACATAAATGACAAAGTTACTCATAATCACTCTATTAGTAAATTACTAATTTAACATTATCATTTCTACTGGTAGTGGTAGTGTAGTGCCACCTGTAAAAATAAACTTTTAGAAGCGGGACCTATAGACGATCACCTACAAAAAATCTCTTCATTTTCACGGGCAGTCTTCCTTAAATCCTACCTCTAAACATCAGTTTTTCATAGGCGATTTCCATTGTCTATAACTTAGAACTAGAAAACACATATGTAATTTGGTCGGTGACCCATGCGCCATGAATCGGGTGCCTGACCGGCCTTGGCCAACTGAAAATCACATGTACAGTGCTGAAATTAAACTGATGGGCAGGGCAGAAAAATGCCGAAGAAAAACGTTAGTTGCAGAGTCGTCAATCGCCAGAATTTCATGGGAACTGCATGACCAACGACCGCACATATCCATCCATCGCATATCGTCGCATCACCACTTCCGCGTGATGCCCTTCAAATCTGCATCTAGCATTCTAGCTAGGTATCCTCGTATTCAAGATATGTGAGCAATTTATAGTTATTTTAGTTCGAACTATAGCGGTGGACGTACTCCAAAAATTTTCTAGAGACGATGAAACCCATTACAACTGTGCCTTAAGGATAACTGCAGGTTTTTTTTTTAAAAAAAAAGAAAGATAGCTGCAGGTTCTAACAAAGCATTTATGAAGCCTATGTATACACAGCTAGAAGTACATGCATATTAATTTGTGTGTATGATGTTTATCCTCTACAGTATTGTATATGGCTACTGTAGCTATAGTAATTCTTAACATTATT
Source organism: Oryza sativa Japonica Group (assembly GCF_034140825.1). Taxonomy (NCBI): domain Eukaryota; kingdom Viridiplantae; phylum Streptophyta; class Magnoliopsida; order Poales; family Poaceae; genus Oryza; species Oryza sativa. Next base: position 2,918,122 of record NC_089046.1, read on the forward strand.
CTCACACATATGTAGTAAACAATATTCGATAATTATAGTAACAATATCATATTTTTACTATATATATGAGAGGTTTTGTAGTATAGAGTACAAATTTAAAAAGATAATATCACAAAACTACAAATTTAATTAGCACTAAATTTACCAAGAAACGTAAATTTGTAGATTAAGGCTTAATGGCAGATACAAATTTAGTATATTGTAAAACTATATATTTGGTATTTAGATTCTTAACATTAATATCCTTTTCTAGTTAATTATTTTGTAGTTTTGTGAAAAAATTGGCACTAAGTTTGTAGAGTTGTGATATTGTGGCTAGCTAAAAAGCTCAATGTTCAATATGTAATTGTGTAATACACCAACTTTAAATATATAGTTTCGTGATAGTTTTGGCTAAAGTATATGTAGAATAAAAAAAGTCAAAGGGAAATGAATTAAACAGGGTCCTTGCTTATTTGTCAATTCCCTACGAAAGCCGATACCAAATTAACCTTTAAAGAAGAGAGGGGTGGAGTAGGAGGGAGTGCCCTAATCCTAAAAATAAAACAAATCGGAAGAAATAAAGCAGGAGTAAGTTGCGTTGTTTCAATAATTTTCCTACGAATTCCAACGTCAAATCAACACGATTTGAAGAGAGGAGAAACCTGCATGCATATAAAAATTGCACTATGGTTCCTCCCGAGAATTCAAAATGGTCGCCGTATTCTCCCATTTTTAATTATCTGGATGCTGAATATATGTTGCTGCTGAACTAGCTTAACCGTTTGCTCGTTTCTACGTCTCTGTACCCTTTCTTTTCCCCTAGAGCACTGATATGTAGGTAATAAGGTAATTAATTCATTGGAATATATCAAAGTTCGTAAAATATTCAAAAACCGTAGTTAGTCAACCCTAATATATTTTTATATCGATCTGGCCGACCTTGACAAAAATTGCTACAGTTTAGGAAAATATATTATTACTATGGGGCATGGGCAGCTTGCACCTTGAGTATACAAGACATGGAGTGATGGAGTATGCATTTCGATGATGGCATGAATGCGCGGCCGGTCGGCTTTGATCATGGTAACTGAGTATACGGCAAACAATTATGAGGGGTAGCATTGATCAATAAGTACAATCAAATTCTGAAATTCAAATTCAGTTTTGGACTCCCTGTAGATTCAAAACACAACTCCCCAAGGCAATCTTCAGAGTGATATCCATTTTTATTGATATCCCTGTTCAGAGTCAGAAGTCTAGCTCTAGAACAATTTACTGCACCTCTCACCAACATAGCTATCAACATGACCTTTACTTCTTCCCCGTGCATAGTTTGGATTTTAGGACAAAGAAGGTCCGATACTCCTTCATTCTAAAATATAATATTTTTTTAAACTATGATTCAAACAGTTCGGTTTCCATGGCAACTAATTTAATCAACACTATAAATTTCAAATAGGCCGCACGCAGTGTAGAGGAAGATGTAGGGTGTGTTTAGTTTACGCTAAAATTGAAAGTTTGGTTGAAATTGGAACAATGTGATAGAAAAGTTGAAAGTTTATGTGTGTAGGAAAGTTTTGATGTGATGGAAAAGTTGAAAGTTTGAAGAAAAAGTTTGGAATGTGTTTAGTTCAGCGCAAAGTTTGGATTTTAGTTAAAATTGGAGATGATGTGACTGAAAAGTTGTGTGTGTATGACAGGTTGATGTGATGGAAAAGGACTGAAGTTTGGATCCAAACTTTGGATCTAAACACAGCCTAAACAAGGCCGTAAACTTGGGCTTAGTGCCTTGGTGTGAAAATATTTGAGAGATGGAAAATATGCAGTGGAAATTACATATTCAGTGGAATCTTAAAAACTACCATTAGATCTAAAAATGAATGTCTGATATCTGTCCATAGCACCAAAAGTGCTCATGGTTGAATATGTGAGTAAAATATTTACTCTAGGTGACATGGTCAAATCTCATAAGTTTTTTTCAATTCAACAGTTGTTTTCAGGTTTCTATTATATATGTGGTTTACAGTACATATTTTCCCAGCATCACCTATGTACACATTCATGCATATGCACACAGATGAATGCCTCCTTTGGAATGCAGAAAACTCACAAAAATTTTCTAAAGATTTTCGTAGGAATCAATTTGATTGCCCTTTAACGTCAAAAGAAAAAAAAATCAATTGCCCTAGATATGAGAAAAATTCTTTTTTTTTTCCAAATGAGCCCGAAAGTGAGACACTGCACACAAGAGAAAATAAAGAATGGAATGGCTAAATTCCTAGTGACAGATTTTGGGGCTGAAATCTTGCAGATTATTGACCTTGGGATTTGTTTCACGATTCGTGTTTCGGCAACCTTCTTCGTGATTCTAGCTCTGACGCCACCTTCTTCTCCAGCTTTGGAACCTCTGGCGACCCCGACGAAGGCAATGGAATTAGGCTTCCAGGTCCCTTTTTGGGTAGGGGAGGGAGGGGATGGGGGAGGGATAAGAGGACAGAGATCACCGAGCTTGGAGGGATGGCTGTAGGAGGAGGCGGTCTAATGGTGGACGATGGACACGGGCGGGCAGCAAGGCGCAAGCGCTAAAGCCGTGAGGATGCAAGAGGGCGGTGGGATGGCGTTAGTGGCTACGGCAAAGTAAGCTTGTGGTTAGGAGGCGGCAAATGGTGGTGGCGGAGACCCGTCGGAAACGAGGAAGATGATGGAGCGGGGGCATCTTGTCGGCACCGGATTGAGGAGAGAGGGGAAGGGGGCAAGGGGGGGGAGGAGGCCTGCAGGGGAGCCTCATGTCCTTGATGCCTTCCGGCAAGCCAGTGTGGTTGGGTGGCAGCGACGATGAGAAACAATGTTCGGGGCTTTGGGCGTGCGGTGCTGAGTGGAAAAGGAAAGGAGGAGAAGGAAGGGATTAGGATTTGGGCCTTGCACGAATCTTAAAGCCTATCCAACGGTCCTAAATTACAAGATTTTGAGGGGTATTTTCTACCACATGTGTAATAGATAGTCCCAAAAAGAAAGAAAAGGTTGCATGTATCCAAACTGACACTAGGTGGTGTTCATTTCTAAAGATGAAAATGAAGTTAGGGCATGAAAAATAAGAAAGACATTGGCGTGTGATTAATTGAGTTTTAATTATTATAAACTTGAAAATGGTATTATATGATATTTTAAAATAACTTATATATGGAAAGTTTTTGCACAAAATACACCGTTTGCAGTCCGAAAGGCATGCTAACAAAAACTGAGGTAATATTTGTATCTTAATCAGAAAAGAACGGGGCTAAGTGTTACCGCTACAGAATTTTGATGTGTAACTTAGGTTTCAATTGGATAATGGAAAATGGAAATAATTGCCACCCATAAGAGCAACTTTTAATGCTGTTATTTCGAGTGAAGGGCCTCCTTTGCCATCATAGGCTACACTTGAGTGTAGTGAGTTGTGGGTCACAAGTAACGGAATACTACAATATGGAAGAGTTGAACTGCTTCAGCTATAGTATGACTATAAGATCTGAGAATAGTGTTGGCATGCCTCACTAATAACGAAAAATCCTATCAATGAATCTCTCTAATGCATCCAAATGCCAGCATAAGAGCCATTCAATACAGGTATTGTATCATTTACTTGGGAGGAAGATATGTAGTGGCAAAACAATATGTGTACAGATGAGTTGGCACACCAACGGTTATATAAGTACACCAAGTCGACAAAGGTGATTTGCTCAAAGGTCCTTGCCTTGCTAGAAAATCAAAGAAAGATGATGTTACCATAGATGATGTAGCCTATACTTGAATGTACTGAGTTGTTAGTCACGTGTAACTGAGGACTGCGGGATGGAGGAGTTGACCGCTCTTGGCCATAGGACGATTAAGGACGATGGAAACAGGATTGGGTATGGCTAAGTGGTAAAGGAAAATCTCAACAATATGTTTCTCTAATGCATGCAAATGCCATCGAGAACTTCCAGCAAGGGCATTATTCACTATAGGCGATTGAATCATTTACTTGGAAAATAGACGTAGTGGTAAAAAGAATAAAATTAAGTATTATTCATAGTACCAAAAACATATGCACTACTATTAGATAAAAAATAATTAGATGTGTTAAAATTATTTTTCACATTAGAGGCCAATCAATAGGAAAAAACGAAGTTTGGAAGTATTAAAAGCATTTTTTTCATATTAGGGCAACCTAATGAGAAAAAAAATGAAAGTGTTAGCAGCAATTTTTTTCCCACATTAGAGGGCAATCTATAGAAATATTTTTTGGAAGTGTTAAAAGCATTTTTCCCCACATTCGAGGGCGATCTACTTGGGAAAAAAATGAAAGTGTTAAGGTCATTTTTTTCACATTTGATGGCAATTTATAGAAAAAAAAAGAAAGTGTTAAAGACATTTTC